>NW_015151955.1:62686-72407 GCF_000732505.1 Cyprinodon variegatus | reverse complement strand
AAGAGATAAAAACCAACATGAGTAAAATAATAGAGATATTTCATAAGGCCTATGAGGGGAATAAATTACGAATTATTTACCAGGGACTGATGGCAGGCAGGAAGACATCTACTATGTACATTAAAGAAAAATGGGAGGACGAATTGAAGGAACACATAAGCGAGGAGGAATGGTTTAAAATTTGTAAAATGCAGTGCAGAGCCACCTGCTCTGGTTTGTGGAGGGAATTTAATTGGAAAAACATGATTAGATTTTTTATAAAACCAAAGATCAGGACCAGGATGTTATAAAGTTCACAGCCATGCTGGCCACTCTGTGGCCAGACTGATGTAGGCCACACGCACATATTCTGGTCTTGTCAAAAGCTAACCACATACTGGCATAATGTTTGTGTTTGTATTTTGAAAAACATATTGGGTTATGGAATACCCAGATCATGTAAAACACTTTATCTAGGATGCCTGACACACAATGTAATTCAAAAGGATGATGAATACCTGCTAAAAATATTACTTTCAGCATCAAGGAAAACCATCACAAAACTATGGTATAGACAAGACCCCCCTGCGGTGGAGCAGTGGATGATCATTGTGGAAGAGATTTTTGTAATGGAGAAAATCACATATAGACTGAGATTGCAGGAGGACAAGTTTGTTCTTAAATGGGAAAAATGGTGCAACTACAGATGCAAGGAGAATACCAGTCTTGTATCCAGATAAACATGATCACAGTTGTCCAACACTCTATATGAAGTTGAATGTATTGATACCTCTCCACTGTATGTGTTCAGAAATGTTCAATAAAAAATAAGTATAAAAAAAAAGCCTTTTTAAAGAGGACCTAGAGGGAGTTTTTCGTCATCCTACCTCAGAGGCGGGCTTTTCTAATCCTCTACTGTTCTTCCAGCTTCATCCAGCTGCTGCTTCATCCTGCTCCATCTCCCTGACTGACTTCTTTGATGTACAGCTGTCTTCCTCATGTTCAACCATTCAGACATTCTGCTTCGATCCTCCGCAGTTAACCTCTACAGCTAGCCCAAGCCAGCAGTAGTGCGTGCCCTGCCTTCAGTTCTTGGCTTGCACGGTAGACGTTACAGATTCTGTCAGCTCACCTCCTAAGCTCCAGAAGGGGGAACTGCTGGCCATGTCTTGCCCCGGTTCTGGTGCTCTCTCCCAAACATGGACCGAGGTCAAGAGAAATATGCATGCGCACAGAGAGAAAGTTGTCAAAAACACAACGGACATTAAATCAGCCAGTTGTGACTGATCACATGAAATTTTCCATTTGGCTAAAGGAAGTCTTGCAGAAGCCAAGATAGCCTTGATGATGGTGAACCCTGGTTGCTTGGTAACCATACTGTTCACTCAGTGATGAGAAAAATTGTTCTCAGTTGTTGCTAACAAATTGTTAAATTTTTTTGTATGTGTGGGAGTTTATTTTTCTTTTATTTCATGGGCATTAAGCAATAAACCCTTTTAATCTGTGGGTTACATGGATTTTGCAACGGTAATTCTAAAATTTCTGTAACTTCTCATGGCTTCCTGTATGAATTTAACATACTAAGTTATCTGAAAAAGACAGCAAAGAAGTAATAAGTAGGGTTTTAATTCATTGTAACTTTTATCATTTTAACTACTACAAAATATTTTGAGACAAGGTTAATTTTATATTGTCCATCCCTAGGGTGAATACACATTGGTGTGTTTGGTTTTCTTATGATTTATTCTCAAGTATGGAGTAGTATGCCCACCTACACGTCTTTTAAAAAGAAAATGCAAGAAACTTTGAGTTTTTTCTTTAGGAATATACAAGAGGGCCATTTTATTCTATTATCAGGTTTGCTACAGAAGAGTGTGAGATTTCTTAACGGGGAGCTTGCCTATATTTTCATAAGCAGCACTTTTACAGACTCAGGGTTATACAGATGGCGTTATTAGTTTGAGTGATAGCGTGTTGAGCCTGTCGAGTCATAATTCAATGGCCTTTACTTAAAGACCTTGAAGACTAGACAAAACCTGTTCATAGTGTTCAGTATGATGTGACATTCTGAAAACCTTATAAAACTCCTAAAATAAGTCCATTTTACACTTTAGCATAAAAATTCTAACTGAGCATGGAAGCAGTGAATCCCACACATCAAAATACAGTGCTAAGTGCTACTGAAGCACAATTGCCTCTTTTAATGCAGCTAAGGTGTGCAACGTGGCACTTTACTGATGCAGTAACAGTTCCTGTTGGCTTGATGCAGTTTGGCAATGTGACACTTCCCAAAATCTAAATGACAATAAACCTCCCCTCAGTATGAAATGGAATTTGCTGAAACAAAGCTTAGATGCCATAGAAAAAATGGGTGCAATTGACGTGGCTAGACTCATAATGTCAGAAAGTTCTACAGTAAATGCAAGACAGTTTGATAAGTGACTCCATTCAGCTGCTCTTTTATTCAGGGGTCGCTGCGGGAAATCATTACTTACTTACAGACAGACTTGGCAGAGTTTTTACGCCAGATGGCCTTCCTGACAATACCGCAATTTAAACCCGGGTCCGCCCAAAAAGACGCAGACTTACCCCACTACACCACAGAGCAACCAAGAAAGAATAAAGAGTGTCGGAGTTTGCAGAATTTGCATGACTTTTCAGCTTTTACTACTTATATTGCACAAATTATTGTATCTTTACTTTTAATACATGCGCATTAAAATAAAGAACGTCAGCAAAATACCATGTGGCACAAGGGGACATTGCGTGGTTCACTTCTCCCTGCTTGAAGTGAGCTGCAGCATCAGATCCACTCATGGAGCAGAAGACAACCATGGCTCCATATATTTGAAACACAAACAATTTAATATACAAGTTTACAAAAAAACCATATTTAAACAGCCCTACCTCTGCCTTTACTGTTACAAAGCAAGACATAGTCGTATGTCAAGTGCAGACTCCACATTGACACATGACAACATTTTCTCATGCAACACTGTTATTGCAACACATTCAAAAATGATTTTGCCGTTGTAAAGCGTTTACAAAACAAGAAGGTTGTACAACATTTAATGCATGCAAAAAGTTGTATGCATGCCAAATTAAACTCAGACGTTAATGTCAAACATTTGCAACAAACAAAAATGATTATTTGAATCTGAGTGAGTTAACAGTGCATTTTATCTATTTCATCAGTATTTACAGAGAGAGTGCATCAGGGAAGTGACTGAAGTTTTTTCTGGTGCTGGACGGTTCAGTGACTTCTGTTGGTTGAGAAGTGACACCTCACTTGGGGTATTTGACAAACTGACACTCACTGATACAGAGTGTCCAACTCAGCTTGTCAAATACACTAAGTGGGGGGCCTGATCGCTGGGAAATCCAAGGACAGCTCTGAGGAATACAGGAAAAAAATACTTTTATCATCACAAATAAAATACACTATTAAATGCCAAGGTCAGATGCATACCTTGTTTTTGTTTATCCATTCCTAATCAGATTACATGCAGAAGACCGGAGTTGCAAACCTGTAACCTGTCGATGCTGGCTCTGTTGAGGCACAGAGCAGCAGCAGCAGCAGTCCTCTTGCCACTGAAAAGCTCTCACAGTGATGACACCGAGCACAAGATAGATCGTTTGACCACTGAGCTTCAAGGCAGCAAAGAGGAAGTCAAAACAAGGAAGATAACTGCAAAGCTAGCTCTCAGGAAATATGTGGAAATAAGTGTCAACATGTCAGTTGTGAAACGCTGCTGAAGGCTTTAATGGTTTGTTGAGACGTATGCAGAAGGTTTGCCTGTCTCTCTTTGCCAACTATTTACTTTTTGTTGTTTAAATAGCATGCTAAAAGTGCCAAGGCAGGAACCAAAAAGAGAAGAAACAACAAAGAAGTAGAGAACTGGAGGAAAGTTTAACTGTTCTGTTTAAATGGAACTTTAAATATGTTTAAATGCTGCATAGTTTTTTTTTTACAGTATCTGTTGGTTTGTGTTTTAATAGCGCTTCACAAAGAGTACATAACTTGTGTTTGTACACTGTCTCACACCACCCCTTTTTCAACTGCTAAAACACACTAAGCACAACACCGTGAAACTTCCTCATATAACTCGAGGCCAGTGCACAGTTAGTCACTTATAAGACTTCCCTTCACAGCTGCCACTGTACTATAACACACACACACTCGCTGTGTGTATGTGAGTGTGCGTGCGCCTAAATATGCTGTAAAGCGACAGGTCAGAGTGCCCTAAGAAATAGAGCAGCACCACGGCAACAGGACAGATTATTCCTCATGGGGACGTAGACGCACAAGCTGCAGGGAAAAGACCCCGGAAAAAAACATAAGGTTCAGATGGAGAGAAACAGTGGCAACAATGTCGCTGTATTCTCTACCTCTAAAAGTTAGCAGTCAGTTTCAGCCAAGCTTAATAGTGTCTGAGCTATTTCAGAGGAATGAGTGTCTGTTAGAAGCACTTAACTCTGAGCTATCAATCATCCACTCACTGTCTTCCTTTCGTCAGGGATCACAGGTACCTGGTCCAGGAGGGAAATCCAAATATCCCTCTGATCCCCAGCACTTTCTACTATGTTTGGGGGGGGGGGGATCAAAAAGGTTTCCAGGCTAAAAGAGATATGTGTATTTCCTACCAAGGGTATGTCGATATAAAAGCTTCTACATCCAGGTGCTTATGAGACATCCTTTTGAAATGTCTGACCTACTTAGCTCACCGTAGATAATAATTTAACTTTATTGATCTCACACTGGAAAAATAATCGGTGCATTTAACCCATCCCCCCTGGGAGCAGTGGGCTGCCATTGTGTGGTGCCCAGGGAGCAAGGTTAAGGGTTTTGCTCAGAGAGTCAGAGTGCTGTGGGGATCGAACCAGGTAGTTGTAACTTTCTAAGAGCACAAGCGCACTGCTCTAACCACTAGGCCAGCTCTCCCCATTAGATGGTGAAGCTCTGCATCCTTTCTCTAAAGCTCAGATGGTCACCCTGCAATAGTAGCCCACAATGACTTCTTAAATGCAGGATGTTTTTTTTTTTTTCACCCATATGAAATAACCATAGGGTTTGAATATAGACAGAGTAGCGAATGGTGACAAGAGTGAATAAGTGGGACATGTACAAGGGGCGTTCAATAAGTAATACCCCTGACCCACTTCCAGGTGTTTGATCGAGCTGAAATTTTGCAAGGGAGGTTATTTAAATCTCTATAGATTACTTAGCAAATTACAGCTCTGAACTATTTGTGGTTTCTGATTTACAGGTGTTTGAACTGAGTAAAGTCTGAAATGGAGCCTGTTGAGTGCCGAGCAGTGATCCGGTTTTTCTATTGGAAAGGATTCACACCACGGGAGACTTTTGATGAAATTAAAGTAACTTATGGTAATGATGCCCGTTATATGACCTTGCAAAATGTTTTACAAGGTTATATTATTGGACATTATCACTATAAGTTACTTTGTTTGATCAAAGGTCTCCCTTTCAAATGCAAAAACTCAGACTTGACTCAATTTTAATACCAGTAAATCAGAAACCACAATTAGTTCAAAGCTCTAATTTGCAGCTGTTATTTGCATCTATAGAGATTTAAAATACTTCACATGCAGAATTTCATCTCGATCGTCTGGAAGTGGGTCAGGGGCATTGCTTATTGAACGTAGCCATCTTAGCATGTTGGGTTAATGCATTTTGTTGTTCCGTTGAGTAAAGTAACATATTTCCAAGTTGTTGTTCAATCTGCTTAAAGTCACTCTGAGTCCACATAAATAGCAACCTCTCAAATAAAGAAAAAACTCAAAAGCTCATGAGAACTTCAAAAACCTTCTATCCTAACTCCTTCCATTTCACAGTCCTACTTTCTCTTTGCCTGTGACAGAAAATGTTTGGTCCTAAAGGTTAAAAATGCTTAGTTACTGAATACTTACTGCGTCCTGATTAGACCTAAACAAAGATGTATAAATCCTAATATGGATGTTGGCTGATGAAACTAACCAAGGTGTTTCCGCAAAATAAGTTGCAACAATAAAAGTCCTGTTTTTTTTTCTTAGTCATTTTAATTGCAGCAACAGTTTTTTACTTTGTCACTGTGGTTAAGTGCTTCATGTAGATTATTGATAAAATTAAAAAAAAAAAAAAATTGTTGAAATGAAAAACCTTCTCGTCTTTTTAATGAACTTTAAAGTAAAAGGCTTATATTTAAAGTCAATTGTCTTAAAGCAACTTTTTTATCAGCTCTTAGATTTTATATATTAAATAATTCTTGTCTCCTGCAAAACATTTGTCTATATTTTCAGTTATTTTAACAAAATAGATGTCTTATAGGCCTTAGATTTAAATGTATGATTGTTCAGAGTTTCATTTAGGCAGCATGAACAGTGAAGCAATCTAGGTCTGAGTCATTCTGCTTTAAATGCTTCTCACTCTGTTAAGTTGGTTCATACGATGCATCTTATCTCAAAGTGGCAGTTCAGTGTGTTAACCATTTCAACACTTCTGCGCCGCTTATCCACAGACAAAGGGGAAGTTCAGCAGTAGAAAAAACCAACACCTCTCTTAAGCATTTAGTTGTTCAATTTCCTATTACAAAAATAACAAAAAAGTCAGAAAATCTCTCTCTGTGAAACATGCATTATAACGGCACAGGACATTTGGTGGAAGTATTTATAAATAGTTATTTTTCTTATATGTAAAAAATCTTTGTTTACTTGGTTTTCTGCATTATTCTGTCAAAGTTTTTCGACGTTGCACTTGTGGCTCTGGAAGCATATTCATAAAAAGTTAAGGCAGAGCCGCCTCCCGCAGTCTGCACTCATCTTAAAAGGTACAAACTATTTAAAAAAAAAAAATATTTGCCTAGCCTGCCACTCACTGGGTTTGTTGTACATTTTAGTTTTAAGTCTGAACCTAACCGTTTCTAATGGGATTATTGTCACACTGCTGTGTGTGACATTTGGGGGGAAAAATAAACTAAGAGGCTGTTTTTTTTATTTTTTTCAGACTGGGCTGTTTGCAGAAATAAAGTTTGCAAAAGCTTTTAGAGATGATGTGTTAGTAAGTCTTGGTGGTTTCCTCTTTAGTTTAGCGGTTAGTAGATGTAGGTTTTAAACTTCAACTTTACTTTTCAGTTAAACTTTAGACAATTAAATTGACTTGAATTAGGTTAAAACAGTCAATCATAAAAAAAATTTCATATCACTTCTAGAGAGTCTGACTAAATTATTGACTTTTAACTGGGTCTTTATCAGTTGTCCATCAGGCTTCTCAGACTCTTTGAAGCTGCTTTCATGCAGTTCATTAGTCTGCCCCTAACTGAATAAGGATTTTTTTTTAATATCATCTGGGTGCTGGTATGTGGAATAGGTCCTTAAACTTAACAGATGTTTTTGTGTCTCATGATGTTTTTTATTGTGCATCTTAGTGTACGGTGAGAAATCTTGACATTTTTCTTGGTTGTCACCATTTTTTTATATTTTTTCCAGTTGTCGAGGATTTAATTGACCCTCAGGGGATTAAAGAGCAATACTAAGCACTAGTTCAAAAAAAGGTTTAAAAAAACAATCTACTGCAGCGGTCCCCAACCACCGGGTCTGTGGGTCATTTGGTACCGGGCCGCACAGAAAAAAGTATACATATATTTATCAACGATCAGAGTCTGAGTGATGTTTTATTTTGAAAAATATAAAAAATTGCGGTATTCTCTCCCAATTACATCAGTCGGTGCATCTGTGCCTCTTGACACAGGTTAATTCAGTTCAAGACTTCATATCTTTGAGAAGCAGGATTTTCTGCGGTTACAGCGACCAAAACAAAGCTACGGAGCAGACTGGACATCAGGAGCGCACTTCGTCTGTCATTTTCTCCGATTACGCCTAGATTGGACCGGCTTGTTGTTTTATTTTTATGCTGTTTGTATTTGATTTTATGCCAGTCGTATCATTTTACTTGATCGTAATCCCCCCACCCCACACACACACACACCCACACCCACAACCACCCCCCGGTCCGTGAAAATATTGTCTGACATATAGCGGTCCTTGGTGCAAAAAAAGTTGGGGACCGCTGATCTACTGGACTTTGTTTTTACGTTTGAAGACATTTCGCTTCCCATCCAGGAACCTTTTTCAATTCAAACTGTCAGATTTAGCGCCTTGTTTTGGCTTAGAAAACATGCAAATTGAACTGGAAGAACAGGTCCGCCCCCCTACTGATGGGGAGTCATTGAGATCTTTGTTAGCCTGCAATACCCCATACTGGTCTATGCCTCTGAAAAGGGGAGTTGTATGGAGCATGGTTGGCCTGGCTGAACACGCAAGATGTTTTTTTTTTTGTCCCCTGCATGGGGATGGGGGTTGAGATGATAGCGGGAAGGAATTAAGTCTTGTATTTTAACTTTTTTTGGAATGACTATGATTTGGATGACCAGTACTATTTACCAGTGTTTCCCGTAAACCCTAGTGGTCCGTGAGGGCATTTCATTTCTTAGGTACTAAAATGAAATAGGGCTGGGATCTGTTCTGATATGTGATAAAATATTCTGATAATTTATCAACTAAAAAGCAAGTTTTTCTTATATGTTTGAGTTCACCATCAGCTTTGACACACATCCAAACCAAGCGGAGGAACAGACTGGATGTAGAGAACAGCCTGGGATCAGCTGTTTTTCACATTAAGCTATCAGAACTCATCAAAGCAGCCCATGTGTTTTGATGCAAACAGAAAAACATATTAATTCATTCTGACTATAAGTTTTGCTCTGTATTTTGTTCCCAATTCAGCAAGTCAAAGAAGTTACTCAGAAAAGCTCCAGCTTTACAAATAGAGGTTTATGATATTATCTTATTTTGTATTTATTTTGATTCCTTACTGAATTGCAGGCAACATATTTATGTTTTTTTTTTATTTGAGATGAAAAATATTAAATTATGAAAAATTAAATGGTCAAATTAGAGATTAAATAAAACAGTCTTTATTTCTTTATCCACTTTTTGGCCACAATCGATACTTTTGACTGTAGGATACCACTGCTACATACGATGGCGTTCGATCAATTGTCAAGTAATTATTAATTGAATCACTAGAGAATAGGTCTACCTGACCTATTCTCTAGTGATTCTTGAAACCTAAGGGTTTCAAGAATTCTTCATGCTGAGGTAAGTTGATCCTCATTCTACAATATGCAAATGCATATGAGCACAGCAACTGCATAGTTCACCATGAGATATAGTAAGCTTAGGTTTGGGTCTGTGCAGGGGCGGAGCTAGATGGGGGGCCAGGGGTGTCCATGGCCACCCTTACCCATCGGTCACCCCTACCATTTTTTCCCTCTAACACAGATGGCAGCAGTAATACTCTGAAGGGAAATGTTCAAACTTATTAACATTTAAATTTTTCATATATTAACAACTACTTGACAACAGAAACACTGCGGTTAATTATGCACATCAATATACAAACATTAAAGATGATAAATACAGAATTTGTGCTCTTTTCAGAAGTAAATTTTCAAGTTATTTGAGGTAAAGATAAAATGACGTGCCTCTGCAAGTAATCTAAGAGTCTTCAGTGAAATCATAGATAAATACAGTAACTACTTTAATAATAACTTAAAAATTCAATAAATGTGGATATTAGTAGATTTAAATATTATTTTCTTTTACAGAATGAATATTGATAAAAGTAGGTAATGACAATGTAAAATATGTTCGACCCAGAACTCAAATCTTAAAGAATGTTGTCCAC
>NW_015151955.1:54426-62472 GCF_000732505.1 Cyprinodon variegatus | reverse complement strand
AGAAGGGTAAAGGTTTGGCCTTTCAGCAAACGGGGCTAAAGCAGGAACTTTTTAAAAATACCAACAGCACATAGGATGTGATCTACTATTTAATTAAATTCGGTTTATTTATATAGTGGCAGTTTACGAAAAATGCCATCTCGAGGCACTTTAAAGAGAAAATGCAGTCAGATTAGTTAAGTTTCTGCCAAAGAAAATCAATTGATTGTATTGAGTCACTGACTTGCAAGACATGCTCCTCCTAGACTATCGCACCATGCGCGACACTGGATAAGCTGTGATGACGATTTATGCTTGTATTTTTCTCACTGACTCTTCTAAACTCTACTAAAGGTTTACATGCATAAAAAAACTTGATATCCGAGCAAGTCAAACATCAAACTGAGTGCAGCTTGAGGTGCGCTTCCAAAATGAGCAAAACCGAATGTGCAATCCATTTAGCATGCTTGCCTTTATTAATATTCAAAACTGGTCATCAGAACATGAAAAATACTGGCATTTTTGTTTCTTATTAGCTGAAATGTGATTTTCCAAACTTGAAAATCGTGTGCAAACTTCAACAGACTCATGCAGAAATGTCTTGTCATTGTGGCAGAGGAAGGCATATACATAGATGCAATGACAGACAGTGAAGAGAGAGGATATTCCATTTGCATGTCTATATATATTTGTACTATCAGAAGTTTAAGTATCATTTTGAGCTGCTGGGTGAACTAAGGTTTGACTTTAATCCAGTCACAATTAAAAGCAATGCTTTTTCGGCTTTGGAAAAACTCCATGCGAAACCTTTTTTTTTTTAGTGTCTGAATGTATTACTGTAGTTCACCATCACCGTTAGTGCTGACTCCCAGATTTTAGAGGTGTGGGGCCATTATATCAATTATGTAATATATTTACTCTGTGGTGCTAAAAACATAACATGCAGAAACTGTTTTCACCTGATAAAACCACTGTGTTCTCACAAACATAACGTCTACATTTAAATCACTTTTGCCTCTTATCAATGGCACACCCAAACTTAGTAGATCAACTGCAACAAGCTGCCTAATTTTAAGTGCAGTTCTTTTGTTTGCACAAGCAATCTAGTTCTCTTTATTTGGGATCTTGGTAGTTTAGAACCATTTCATTGTTTGAGTGCTTTTATTTTACAATCACAATAAGTTAGATCGACAGATTTTTACTGAAAAACAAACCTGGTCAAATACAGAGAGGGTTTTCAGAGACGTTTTTGAGTCTAATGCTCATTTAGGGCTATTTAGGGGGCACTTAGGCCCCTTGAAAAAAATTTCCTTCAAAATGGTTGGATCAGCACTTAACCCCATTCAACAGAGTCATTATGTAAATTGGGGGCACTAGGACCTTTTACGGCATGGTGCCTGTCACTAACCTGAGAACTGCTCTGGCAGCGGGTGCCATAATACAGGAATATAGAGCTAACCCAGCACAGCTTGCATTGACATTCAAAAGGAGATTTGGCCTTATAAAATAAAACATTGAAAAACTAAACAATGAAAATGTTAACATTGCTACAGATGTGTAACGCCGTAATGATACTCTCAATTTAAGCAGCAAGTTTTATTTAAAGTAAGATGGTTTGGTTTCGGTGTCACTGCAGAGCTCCTTCAGTTATGATGTCACTGAAGGAGGCACTTCAGGTGCCTTCCATTTTTCTTATACGCCTCATCATTTACCTGCTTTGGGTCATGTCTCAAAACATAACTTGCCCTTAAGCTTAATTCAAGATTAAACTTGTTGGTTTACACAGCTGAGGAAAATATTAGTATGTATCAAATTATCACACACAACACTTGACTATAATCAAACAATCAGTAAAAGTAAAGCATCAGTTACTATTTTTATTGATTGCTTAGTTAATCACTTAAATTGCTATAAAACCAATGGCTTGGTCAGTCTCTGACCAATATATATTATGTTATATATATATTATGTCTATATATTGGTTAATTAAATCAACAACATGGGATGTTTTCCAACCAATCCACTCTTAGATTGAGAGCTCTGTTAACACAAGTGTCTTAAAAGGTATAATATAATTCAATTTATGCAAGAAAGTTTTATAACCGAAGCATTTTGCATGTAAAAAATGTCTGATTTACATGCAAAATACAAAAAAATGTTTTTCTTAGAAAGTCAAAATAGTCATAAACTTACAAATTACAGTGAAAACCTTTTTCAGTTGACATTTTTAATTGTTCTTAAGGAGAAATGATTTATTTGAATGTCGCTTTGTTCTGCACTTTGTTTTCTGCATATTAATATTTTTTTCTTTTTAAGAATAACAAATTATGAGCAAATCATTGTGTACTTCATGTTCTTTCTTCTCGACACATAAGTCCTAAGAAAACAGCTCCACTGTTATTTTTTTGTATGTGAAAAAATTACTGGCTAATTTCTCTTCATATTTGAGCAGCCCTACAGCCTTAGAAACATAAAAAACTCTGATTTCCATGTGTTGCCTCTTAGGTTACTTAAATCATTTCATTTAGATGAGCTAGATGAGCTGCAGTCCAGAGGCATAGTTTTTTTTTTCCTTAGTCATGTAATAATAAAAATATTAAATATTTTGTTTCTCTGAGAGAATCTGAGGCTATTACCACATTTTCAAATAAAAATCTCAACTTGTTTCTGTTATAGTGGCTTCATTGCTTTATGTTGTTCTTATTCCTTTACAGTGTTCTGTCTCTTTGGCCCCATCCATCTCAAAATTAATATTCTCATTTTTAAGTGTTAAGAAGTTCAAAAAACTGCATTACAAAATTAAACAGAAACGTTAGCAATTCTATGTTGATACTAAGGTTGACAAAGTGGAATGCGCCACCTTGTGGATGTAAGTGGAGCTCAGGATCATGGGGCCAGAAGTGAGGAAATAAAGAGAAAACACTTTAATGGCACTTTTATTTGTTGCTGAATAGCAAAATTAAGGACGAAGCACTGTCGTTTTACAGCTGTTCAAGTTTCAGTTCTTTTTGCTTCAATAACAAATACGATCAGAAGAAACTTCAAGAAAAAAAATGGTTCCAATAACGCTGCAAGAACTTTAGACTAAACACAGTAGGATATCAAAGCTACATGAAGGTCCACCACAGCTACATTTCTATGACTTTTCTATTTTATTAAAAGGGACAAGATTTGTATGAAAGAGTTCACTCCGTTTATGAAAACATGTCTTGAGGATCACTATAAAAGGCATTATGAAAATAGCTTTCTAAAACATCAGATTCATATTTGCCAAATGGCAAGTTCTCTTAGAAAAGTTAAACCATACATGTTAAACAAAAATCCATGAAATTACATTAGAACAAAATAAAAAACATGTTTCAGAAAAAATCTTTCAAGGTTAAAATATCCGACAATCATTTGGCTTTAGAGAGAAAACACACCAACCCCTCTCCTCTGTATCCTCGGATTTATTTCTTCTTAATCACAAGCTTTGTGTGATTTGCTAATTTTAAACAAAATTTTGTTTCTCATGTACAAAAATAAAGTGTCAGACGTCATTTGTTGTGTCTGAAAAATCCCAACTCTGACACACAAAAGTAGTTACAAACAGAATTTATCTATAAAAAATGCATGCAAAAGTACAAAAGGTGCCCTAGATTTTATATTTTGACTTTAAGGAAAATTCCCCTTTCCTAATGGATATAATTTTGATTTTGCTTGTTGCCATTTTAAGGAATAAATAGAAAAAACTAAATTGGTAACTAATGTTTAGGTAAATACATTTTAACACTTGAATATCCTCATTGATTACAGCTTCATTTATCAATACTACACCACAATTAAAATGTGGTTTATTGTTCTATTTAAGAAATATGAGGAAAAAAGTGACTGAAAAGCAGACATTCATGCAGAGGCAAGTATTTTAACCTGACCGTTTTAGTCTGTATGCTACTGTGGACGTTTGTATATTATGTGCTGCAAAGAACTTTAAACCAATCAAAATGTGTCTGCAGATATTTGCAGAACAGACATTTTTATGGAAATAGGCCAAAAATAAAGAAAATTCACAAAATAAAAGACAAAAACAGACCAAAATTTCCAAATGATATTTAAATCTTTAATATCACATTGTGGGTTGGTTGTAAATACTGATTGATTTGAAATAGTTGTCAGACCTCTAATGCAGGCAAAGGAGAAATTAAAGATATGCAAAAAACAAATAGAAAAATAATACTGTTTTCTTCTGCTCCTCAACAAAGATGCAAACTGAATGCGTTCTGAGGTCGAGAAGCACTGTCTGCATTTAGAAAAGGAAATCCAGCCTGATATGAGGAATTGTTCTATGTATACATCAATAATAAGTCTGCAGGCCAGATTCAAGCAGTGCCAAATGTTTACTTTAATTTCATAAAACGGGTGACAGAAATATATATAAAGAAAACTAAAAGATCTTTGTTCAATATGTCAAAATGGAGGCATAAGGCCTTTGCTAATATGCTACAGTAACCCCCTTTTAGACTACCAAAATACAGTATGTCCCTTTACAACCAGTGACTCGCTAAAAATTCTAATTTAGAAATAACAGTTGAAATTTTCCACATCCATATTTGTACAATGCGCTGTGCTTTTGCAGCTACGTCACGTCGTTGATCCGATTTTTGTTTGCGTACAGAAATAAAACAGCTGGAGTGAGGCAGGACTGCAGTCCAAGCAGCAGGGCCCGACCTGGACGGGCGTTTTTGGCGTTCGACCGGATCACATGCATTCGAACTCGTCGATGCGCTGTTTGGTGTTGCCGGACCGGATCTGTCTGAGGGTCTTGTACTTGTCGCGTCCTGCTTTCATGTTCTCGGCGTGGATGACGTCGTTCACCGTCTTCTTGGTCTCGTCCCTGGCGTTGGCCAACTCTGAGCTCAGAGCCTTGAACAAAATGAACACAAACATTTCATCAGGATCTCTGAAGAGGCGTCATTTTTTAGGAATTGGCACCATGTTTTCAAAGCGTCTGAAAATGAACAGGAACTGGGCATGAGTCCATGAAACTAGGCACCATCTAAAATAGAAAACCACTACCATATATGGATGATGGTGTAGTGTATGGAGTAGGAAACAAGACGATAAACAGAAAATGAGTTATTTTCTACTTAAAAATGCGTCTTCTAATGTGTCCAATGTTACCGCTGATGCAAATAGTTGGGCCCCTAGGTGGGCATGAAATTATAAGGGGGGAAGGGGGCAAGAACAGTCTTGCCCCTTTTGGGCCAGAAAATGCAGCACATGTGTTGTTTTCTATAGCACCATTAGCTAAATCCTACTAAATGGGACAACAGCACCATCTGCTGTTTGCTCTGAACCTTCAGTATTCCTGTTCAATATTTTTTTTGTTTTTGCAGAAACATCAAGATAAAAAGTCTTCCCTACTGTTTTCAATATTAGTGTTTACAAAATGTGGTATTTTGGTCTCAGCTACAGTCTATAATAAAGAGCTACATTTTTGACTCATTATTAGGGTCTAAACTTTTAAGCTCTTTTAAGATAAACCGTTCTACTTTGCATCATTTTTCCATTTCAATTAAGAACCCCTCATTTTTTTCCCTGCCTTCTGAAAATGTGACGTCAAGTCCTCTGGTGTCACATTTTCAGCCCAGTTGGAACCGCATCCAGCCAGGTATTACAAATACTAACAGCTAATAGCAGTTTCTAATGGAAAAGAAAAAGAAAATACAGAATAGAGAGTAAATAAAAAATTAAAATAGAGAGCAGAGCTGCGCCAAACTACACAGAGGAGGGAAAAAAAGTTTTCTCCAACCTTCCATGAAACTTGGCTTAAAGTTTAGAACCACAAGGCTGAGTTAGAATAGCACTATTAATGGCTAATGGATTTAGCAGCCAGACAACCGAGATGAATGCTGGCGTTTGAAAGCATAACGTTCGATAGTGGAGGAAAAGCTTTGCTCTATCATGCTTAACTTTAAGGTTTTTTTTTTTCCTGCATGTGAAACATGTATAATTAGATCCCATTATGTTCTGTATTTTAGTATGTTGCATTAGCTCAGTGACTTTCAGGACTAAGTGATAAGCTCACTGAAGCTGGCCTTACAAAGCTTGAACTGGGATTGTTCTTAGGATAACATTGATGACTGAATATGTGTAGAAAAGTCAGACTTTCACTGCCACCATGTTTAGACAAGCACTGCACTGCTTTCCTACTTTATCTAAGCTCTGTGCTAATGCATATCTATACATAGAACGGCCATGCTAAGCTGCTGACGGACCCAGAGCAGAGATTTCTACCGCCGCCATCTTGGCGAATTGTAAGGAGACAAAGCTTTTATAAGGCTTCTGGTTTGTTACTCTTTCAG
This sequence comes from Cyprinodon variegatus, assembly GCF_000732505.1. NCBI lineage: Eukaryota > Metazoa > Chordata > Actinopteri > Cyprinodontiformes > Cyprinodontidae > Cyprinodon > Cyprinodon variegatus. The sequence goes on along the minus strand of NW_015151955.1, from coordinate 56,149 downwards.
GCTCCTGCTCACAGACCACATTTTTCCTGAATTCTTCCTCACTGGAAAAATAGCCACAAATATCTACATTCTTGTTACTTTAAAGGTTTTTATATCTATTTCTTGACCTTGAAACTTTTGAAACTACTTCTGAATGAAACAGAGGACTCAAAAGTTTTGCTGAGACCATTTCTGATCCACTTCTTTTGCAGGCTGCAGCTCTTTAGCAAACATTAAAATACCAAACACTGCACTCTTTTTGCAACCCTTGGAGCTCTAGTATGATTATCTTCAGAGCCAGGAAATAAACATGGGTTATAAAATGCACTGAAGTATTTCTAGAACGTACCTCTAAGTTTGAAAGGACAATAACTTAAATACAACGAGAGGAGCGATTATTATAAGGACTGTTGTTTCATCCATGGAGACAAACAGGAATGAATGTGGTTAATTTTAAAGTCAGTTTCTGACTTATTGCTCCTTTACCCTTTCCTGTTCACAGTGACAGACTGACCATCATAAGATATAAACCAAGCCTTACAAGTAGATGTTTCTGCAGACGCTCGTTCTTCTCGGCTTCGGTCATACGCTCCTCTTCGCTGCGGTCCTTATACGTGGCCGCGGCGGTAAACTCGGCGCTGGCCTCAGCGCTGCTCTCGTCGTTCTCATCGTGCTCGTTCTCGGCATTGAGCGGTTCCTGGACATGGGCTGCCATCACTTTGTTCTTTAACTCCTCTTTGGTCTTCTCCAGGTCCTCCTGCACCGTAGTGGCCTGAAGATAACAGGAAATGAGTTTGTTTGATGGGAGAGGGTTCATTGTCATAATGTTAAGGCTAAAATGATCATCATAGCAAAATTTAAAACAAACAGGGTTTCCTTTTTTGGCCCCTGTGTACTTGTCTCTTTCGTATGGGAGAGTTTCAGAGGAAAAAGGAAAGCTACATGAGCAGATAGAGGTGCCAGCAATTACTAAGACTGGAAACTTGGCACAGCGGCTCAAAGTTAAACAGGATTTCCAGCACTTCTGAGAACTGGAGTCACAGCGGCTTGAAACCTTCACAACAGCCCTGGCAGGTCTTTGTTAAGATTATAAGATTTGAAAAATACAACTTTATTTTAATCTGGTGCAATAAGCTAATATGATCTAACCTATATTTGATTTATTTATTTAAACTAAAGAGAGGTTTTCATGTATGGTAATAGGCAGAGTAGCTACTTTTTATTTATTTAAGAGATAAACCAATACATTGGCCAGCTGATATTTTGGGCAGATATTAGCTGTTTTTTTGGATCATTAGTGCATTCAGCATTCATCATTTCCACTCCCTCCATTTGTTATCTGTTGTTAATATCTTGTATGATTTGCTGTTAAAGGTTTCTCCTTTTTTTGTATAAATTTAGACTTATGTAACATTTGTTATGGTCATGTAGTCTTTTCAATTGGCTCCGTCCAAAAATGTAATCAGTGGCTGATATTAAGGATCGATTAGGCAAATGTAGAAATAATCAACATCAGCCTTAAAAATTAGTAGATCTCTATTCGATTTGTTCTCATTTACTTTCGGTTTGAAAGAAGCACCAACCACTCCAAATGACAATAATTAGTAACTAGGTGTGATGTAACGAGATGAAAACATTTCTTGTCAAAGAAACATCCATCTTACAACGTCAACTTCTGACAACTCCTGCTACAGTGTAAGCTAATATTATCCAAAGATCAAAAAGTGACTTTTGATCTTTGGAT
>NW_015151955.1:35416-54292 GCF_000732505.1 Cyprinodon variegatus | reverse complement strand
AAAAAAAAAAAAAAAACTTAAATATAAAGACAAAAGATATATTTGACCTGACTTGTTCTACAGCAGGGATGTCAGAAGCTGATGCTGTTTCCCTGCAGGATTCAGAGTGTTTCCTGCTTTAACGCACCTGATCTAGATAATAGCAGTCCAACAATAAGCCTGTTAATCAGCAATCAAAGAAAGCAGGTTTGCTAAAGCAGGGAGACATCTAAAACCTGCAGCACATCGGCCCTCCAGGACCGACTCTGGACCTGCCTGTTCTACACAAAATGAACTACCTTGAGAAAACAAAGACAATCGTAATTTTTCTAAATTATGCTTAATGTCATTCTTTTAACCTGGATTAATAGTTATAGCCCTGTTCAAAACAAAACAAGGAAATAGCGTATTCCAACTGTTAGGAAAATCCCACACTACAGAATGCAGTTTGCAATGCACATTTTCTTTCATCTAAAGTAATCAGAGGAGAAACAAAAATATCTAAAACCTAAACCTAAAACTTTCAATTATAGCTCCTGCTATTGTTACATATCTGCCTTCTCTTTTTTCACCACATGGTGGCTCTACAGTATATCTCTTTTCCTTTTTTTTTGCTCATGGGAGGGGGAAATGTTGTCAGTGAATGCTCTTAATTTCACATTTACATATTTCTTATGCTAAGACATGTAAAATGGAAAATACTGAGGAAACAAATCTGAAAGTAGGCGGACTGCATTATCGTTTCTGAGTTAAGCTGATTAAAACTACATTGAGTAAAGTTTGGCAGTGTGTAGTTAAAATGACTTATCAGCTTCTAAAAAAACCCTGAAGATTCTCCATATCTTCAGTGCCTTTCAGCAGATAAGAGACAAGATCTCTCAGCTTTGGCACATTTTTCCACTAAAGGAATGTTAAACATCTTTTTGTGTAAAACATTTTTTTGGAATGTTAAATTCTAAATATTCTGAAGGGCAACTTTCAGCCTTCAGCTTGGATAAAACGAGCTCCTTAGAACTGCTTCAGGATTGGTTTCAGAAAACATGTGAATGGACGGTTACCAAGTAAACTGCCTCTAAAGGCTCAATGAGCTTCTCTTATTATAGTTAAACTTCGTCTTTACATCTATAGAACTGTGCAGCCTATAAAGAAAATGTGTTAAAGTAGAACCACACCTTCTGCTGCCACTCATTCGCCTCCTCCTCCTTCTTTTTCTTAGCATCCTCCAGAAGAGAGATCTTTGAAGTCAGTTCAGCCAACTCTGTGGCCTGCAATAAAAAGAAAAAACTTGTGTTTTCTGGTAGCTGAAATTGTCAGCACACTTTTTAAGACACCACATAACGTATCTGTGCACTGACCAGATGCTCTTGGTTCTTCATCTGGTTCTCTGACTGCTGCAGCAGCGCCATTTTGGCTTCCTCAGCTCCCCGCAGATCAGCCTCCAGACGTTCGGCCTCCTCCTGAGTACGCTTCCTCTCCTGCTCCAGCTCCAGAGCCCTCTGAGTCTGCTCCTCCAGTTCTGAGCACACAAACAAAATTAAAGGTCATCAAAATGTAAATGGAGCAAGAATTTGCTGATTTTAGTTCTTTGATTTCTAAGATGTTTCCAACCTTGCTGGGCTTTTTTGGTCTGATCCTCAATCTGCTTTAATCTCTCCATCAGCTCCTCCTTCTCTTTTTCAATCTTTTCCTTCTCTTTTTCTGCAACCTCTCTTTTCCTCTTTTCATTCTCCAACAGAGCTCTAAAGGAAACAGGAGAAGGTGTGTTGGGATTATAATTATTTTTTTTGCCATATTCCATATGCAGGGTTTTAATAAACGCAACTTTTGAAACAACTAAACCGACTAAATGTGTGGAAAATTCCACATTTCTTCACTCCTACCTCTCCATCTTTTTGTGGTTCTTCTCCTCCCGAGCCTGCGCCTTCATCTGCTGTACCTCGATGGTGTCGGGTTTGCGGCGGCGCATGTACAGCTCATGGTTGCCCATGCACAGAGCCAGGATGCGTTTGTTGATTCGCAGCCTTGGAGCGTAGAATACAAAGTCCTACGGTTTACAAACAATTAGCAAAAGACAAAGGTCAAATATAGACTTGGAAAAAAAACAACAACATATTTTTAAAGATATTTTTTTTACATTAACAGTTAACATACTGGTGCTTTCTTGTCAATTGGTTTAATGACAAACTTCTTATCGTTGAAGGAAATATTCCTTATTTCGCTCCAAGGAAATCCAATTTTAGGCGTCATTCTGTTAGAGAATAAGAAAAAGAGCTTAAAATACATGGATGAAACAACAGTCCCTATAATAATCACTCCTCTCATTGTATTCAAGTTATTGTCCTTTCAAACTTAGAGGTGTGTGTGTGTGTGTGGGGGGGGGGGGTGACATTTACTTTTTATAACTAACTTTTTATTGCACAATGTATAACAATTTATATATGAAACTTTTAAGAAAACAATTAGTGACAATGGGGATGCACAATATTATCGCCATCTTATCTTTTCCTTCCGTTATTAGCACTAAAATTACATAAAGAAAAAATATTGGTGATGTTGATGTTTTTTAAAGATTCATATCAATGCGTTTTGAGGTTTTTTCTCCCACAAAGTTTACATTGGATCACTGCTGCACAAAAAGGAAAATCTAATTTAGTAAACAATGACAATAAATTTAAGTCTAAGTCGGTAAAGACATTCCAAATTGGTTATTGGCCATTTCAGATGTAAAACATCGAGGTTGTTACAGCAGTTCTATGTGGAGAAGATCCTGAACATTTAAGTCACACATGTATAAAAAAGATTGGCATTAATTATATATATGCTTATATATATTATGATCCAATAACCGTAGAATGAATAATTTAGCCCGTAAATCTGTGCCTTTATTTGAAATATTGAATGTAAACAAAATAATTTTTACTAAAGTCACAAATTAAACCAAAAAAAAATTATATCCAGAAAGTATCAATCATACTTTATTTCAATTTATAAATTTGAAGGAAGATTTGATGGCTTTCTTTTCCCCTTGGATATGAAAAAAGTTATATTACATAAAAGGCAAATTCTACTACATTTTCAAATGGGTGATAGATGTTGCCGTGTCAATAAAAAAGGAATTTATTTTTTGCATTTACTACACAACTCTACCAGCAGAACCAGGATGTGTGGGTCACGGTTAAATTTAAATGTTGCCAATTCTTCATTACCATTGGAGCTTCTCAAAAGCTTCGATATCTGTCACATGTTCATAGAAAACCTCCAACCTGCCCCGTTTTAAAGCATTAAAACCAAAACCAAGGGGAAAACTAAATAACTTACTTGTCACTCTGTTCGTAAATGTTGAGGCCCAGAGCATCCACTCCCAGCCACAGCTCAGTGCCTTTCTTATTCTTGATGTTGAAGTAGTTGACTCCATACATTTCCAGGTCCTGGGCGATTTTCAGGTACTCCATCATGGATTCCTCTCTGTGGACACATAAGCGCTAGCTTTTGGTCATGCTTTGGAGACTTGTTGGAGCACAAAGGTAAATCTGTGGAAGCTGCTCTCTTTCTCTAGGTACATGTAAGTAATCGATGTCACATTTAAACTGAAGTTTGACAGAATTAAAATATTTTCCTTTTACAGACCAAAGAAAAAAGGAGAAATGATGTAAAATAACAAATTTAGCTCTAAACAATGAAGCAAATGTGTCACCTCATCATGCCCTTGTGCTCTTCGTGCCACACTTGAATCCTCTCCTCCCACTGCTCCTTGTTGAGTTTGTGCTGATCCAGAACTCTGGGAAAACCAAACATCCATGTATCATTAAGAGGACCACCATAAACCATTAGATTGTGTGATGACAAAAAAAATAAATAAAAGCCTTTGTTACCTCTGAGGGAGCAGGTTTTCACTGCTCAGGTAGCCTGATGTGTGCACCTCCTTGTTGTAGTCGCCGAACTTGGCCTGCACGGCATAAGAGGCCAGGAGCACCGCCGTCTCTGGGGGGCAGTAGATATCGTCGTTTAGGATGGCCTCCTTCACCTGCAGGAAGAAGAGCCGCTGTGTGGCATCCTGGATCAGCTCCTCAGTGACATCCTCAGGGAAGAACTTGGCACGAAACCTAAAGAATAGGGGGCTTTCCTTTCTCACATCCTGGGCTGTCACCTAAAATAAAAAAGCAAAGTCAGAGGAGGGAAAGAATACAAGGTGGTAAAAGAAAAGAAAAAAGAAATAAAGGAAAAAGAAGTCGAAGAGCTCACCTTCTTATTGAGCTTGAGCCAAGTAGAGAAACCCTTAGTATCCTGGTACTGGAGTCCAAAGTACCAAACCTCTCTCAATCCAATGGTCTTTACAACCTTAAAATATCCAAAAGTTGTAAAATTAGTAAACACAAAGACATGTTTAGTTTGAAAAGGCCGTCACTCTGTGGGTTTTTTTATATATTAATATTCTGGTTTCCTCACATGTGAGACGACATTCATGTTGGTTGAAACTGACTGCAGGTGTGGCTATCTAGTTTCTGCAATTTTTAGCCACCTTTTAGGGGCGTCCCTCACCTTCAGTAGAGAGGATACATAGAATACAAACCCTAGGAACTGTCTGATGCACAGACAGAAAATCATCCAATCACAGGATAGCAATTTAAAGCATTTATGAATCAAGACGAGGTGAATACGAGGTATGGAGAAAGACTACGTGTCAAACCTTAAAGCAGATTGGCTACAACAGCAGGCAACCCTACTGCATGCCAAGACCATCAACATATAGAGAAATAGGGCTACAATATCCATAGGTCCACTGAACCTACAGTAATGGAGGAACTTAGCATCTCATGTCAGCCATTCAGAGGGTGCAGCCATAGGCTTTGGTCGATGGTTCAGGTCAGCTCTGATGTACTGGTGCCATGACCTACTACCAGCTGAATATTCTTTTAACACCAAAACAGAGAGCAACCAATGCAGGTTTTGTTTTTAATGCCAACGTCAATACTGATTATTTTGACATCAGTCTAACCAATGCCCAACATATACATTTGAGCTGATTCTTTATGTTACACAAGACTCATACTACATTAAAATTGGATGCAAACAGAGGGAGCGGCAATACATGCAAATTACATGATCTTGCAACGTAGCTGCTGATTGATGAAGTGGAAAACACATTCATGTATTTGTCAACAATGCAACTGTCGGCCAAGAAATATTGATGTATCGTGTACTGGATCCACAGTTATCCCATTAGCTTTTGTTTCTTAAAGGAAAATGCTTTAATTTTAAATACATTCTTATCTTTCTGTATTTATTCATGTTTTCGTATGAAGATTGCTTTGGGCAACAATGAGTTGTAACTCAACTAGGGCTGAAACTATTAATTGGACGAATCATAATTAATCGATTATTGAAATAATCGTCAACTAATATAGTAATCGATAAATCGTTAACTGGAGTATAGAGGCTCTAGAACTTGATTATAGCTTTCAGAGTGACCCACATAGAAAAGTAATTACGTACATCAAGAATGTAAAAATATATATAAAAAACAGTTGCATTTAAGATGCTTAAATTTTGTCTGTCAATATGCTCTATCCAAAATTCCTCAAGTGGAAAAGTTTCACCTGATTTAATTCCGTAAAAAAAATCTTTAAAGAATGTTGGGCTATCCGAATATGAATTGATCAATTGGAAAAAATTATGTAGAGATTAACAATTTGCAAAATAATCATTAGTTGCAGCTCTTAACTTAACAATAAGTTACACTATCTAAGTGGAAAATAAAAAGCAGCTTCTTTATTACCAAACTATGGCTTTATTTTAATCAGTCTTAACCAGTCATACGTTAACATCAGGGTAAACTTATCAAGTTAACCTGTTAGCATAGACTCTCTGTCATGTCAAGATTGATCTTACCTGGTCAAACAGCTGCTTCCCTGTTGTGTTGGGCTGAATGGCAAACTCCAGCTCAGCATCCATGGTGGTAACACGCACACTGGTCTGATTGAGAAAAGAAAAATATATTTTAATACATGCATCACAGATATTATTTTTGACTAATTTAAAGCATATTACTCCACCACAAATCTGATTGAGATCCTCAAGATGACAACATGTAAGACACCAATCTGAACTCTTTCCAAATATGTTTCAGAAAAAAATTATTTTACAAGCAAATAAACCATAAAGACATAAAGGATGTTTCATTAAACATTGTTATATTGTGCTTGTACCAAATGCGTATGATTCAGAGTGCACTGCTCCATCAGGGGAGTAGTACACTCTGAGAATGTTACCTTCTGCTGTTATGTCAACATCTTTTTTTCAAAACTTTAATGGAAGCTTGACCATTATAGGCCCAAATAATAGTCTAATCTAAGGTAAGCTGAATAGATCAGAAAATATGTCCGACTCCATGAAGCTACACAGTGTCAAGCATTCAGCATGATTTTCATCAGTGCGGACAGTGATTGAGACTAGATTCTAAAACCTTATTACAAAGCTGCATACTCATGGATAGTTAGCTTAGAGCTAGCTGAGAAATACTATAAAAAAAACTGTGCCTATGTAATGTATGCTTGAAAAAGTTCAATTTAGGCAAATGGACGTGAAGTTTTCTAGAAGATGTTTCGCCTTTCATCCAAGAGGCTTCTTTAGTTCTAACTAATGGTGGGAGCACAGAGTTAAATATACTGTCGGTCTTACATTTCAGTGGGGCATACTGTATAACCGAAACCACTCTGACAAGAGATTAAAACACCCATCAGAATCCTCTGACGACCATTAAAGCCGGGCATACACTGTACCATTTTTTCAATCATTGCACTCAGCTACAGCTTGCACAGTACGACGAAATCCTGCGATTTCATCGTACAAGGGGAGTTCACAGTTCACGATGTATGTTCTCACACTGTTTGGCCTGACACTCTGATGCGATCTACAGTACCTGCTCACACTGTACGTCTAAAAACCCCGTCTCAGCTCCGCAGTGAGATGGCGCTACTCTGACTGGTCTATCCGGAAGCCAAACGGGTAGAAGAGGGATATGAAGCTTACTAGAGAGAACCTCGCTCCTTGGCAATATGTGCAATTTTTGTGTGCTGAAAGCCCTAAAAAGGAAAGGCAACGACGTATTTGGACAAAGACATGGCTGAGCGAACGTGGCTACTACAGTCTGTCAATTTTACAGAATGAACTCAATTTCACTCGCACCCCCACCATGCTTCTGTGATTTCACCTGAGAGGAAGAAGAAGAAGAATCCTTGTTTGCACGATTTGCCCACCACCAAATTACAACGGTAGACTGAATTTCAAACATGTTTGATTTTCTCTCGACCTTCCATTCCATAGGGAGGTGGTTGTGAGAGGCTGATCGGCCCTCGTAACCCCCTGTATACTACACGACGCACGATCAGGCTGAAAGTCTGCCCGATCGAAAGATTCATGCACAACTGGAGAATCGGCCCGAAAAGGACCAAAAAATCATACAGTGTAAGCCCAGCTTAACATCCTGATGTGTCCTTCTTGGTCAATCCAGTGAGAGGGATCAAAGTCACTTTTTGTCCTCCCTAAAGGCTGATTTATACTTCAAAACTAGGTCATCTGCTTAGGTGTTGCAGTGAACAAAAAGACGTCCCCGCCCCCTCCGCAGACACTCTGCTGCACCTCTCCCAACTTGTAGGTGACAGCAGACAGTGTCGCAGACATGAGGCCAGCTTCTTTTGTTTTTAAAACGACTCGTGAAGTTGCACCAGCTAGAAGAGCGAGGTGCGCGAGAATCCTGAGACCCTTTTTCCACCTAGATCCCCACTATATTTGGCCCTCATGTCCCTCTGTTGTCCCCCACAGCACATAGCGCAGACCACGCTCAAAATTGAGCATAAATCAAAAATGTCTGCGTCAAGCGACACACTGCTGCGGGGAGTATAACCAGCGCTCAACTCTTTGTTAGACCTACAGTATATTACTCTCAGTGCTCTCCACTCCCCCCTAGAAGCCTCTTGGTTAAGAGGTGAAACGTCCTCTAGAAAACTTCAGGTCCAGTTTCCTAGACTTTTCAAGCTTGACCATGACCTAGATGACTGAGAATCCTCACAGATCTGCTATATAATGTAGTAAAACCTCTAAATATGAAGTGGTATAAATAGCAAGGCAGTTCAAGTGATGTGGCCACCGCCAATTTATTTCTGTACTGCTTTTCAAAAGAAAATGAGCAGAATTCAGTAAAAACCCTGCCCCATGGTTCCACACTGCACTGATAAACTCTGCCAGTCTGGCTCGGTCTCAGTGTAGAACTTATCTACAGGAAGTAACCACATCCTCTGGAGGCTGGGCCGTGTGAGGCAAGACGGCTAAACATTGATCTCTCATGAGAGTCGTCTACATCCTGTCATGTATCAAGAAAACCTGCACGCTGCTAAACTCTCTGCTTTAGTAAAACCGAACATGAAAACAGACATTATGGAAAAGTGGGGTTGATTTTCTCTATGGGTAGCAAATATAATATGTCAAAAGTTAGACGAATTGAACCTTTTAGTCTCACTCAAAAAGGTCAGTGGGAGTCAAAAATGATTCTGTGCTTGGTAAGCTGACGAAGCAGGAATCTGTTACTGTTACAGAAGATGTGAACAGCAGCAAGCATGCCTATTGGGAAATAACTGTGCAGGCAGAGGCCCACGCCTGCCCTGAACAACAATGGTGTGTATTATTTCTCAGTTGCGAGGCCTCGATTAGAGTTGCGTTCTTTCCCAACCATGTCAGCAAGACCCCATTTTACTGCTCAGGACACTTTCCCCTCTGCCACTTCCTGTCATCTGCTGCAGTTAAGACTTTAGAGTGAAATCTTTAAAGCTGAGTTTATACTCTGCTCCAACACGGCCAGATGGAGATATTTACAAGCAGAAAACTGAACAGAAACCTCCCATCCTGGTTTAACACCTTCTCATTTGTTTAGAGCAGTTCAGCTAACCACCACCACCCTGGGGGTGACTGAGCGGTTTCATTTCCGGAGTCAGAATGTTTAATCGTGCATGAAAAGGGAACTTCACTTCTAAATTTTCTGCCTGCTTTGGGTGTGTCTCCTATGGCCTGATCTCAAAAGCACTTCAGAGTCTATTATTAGCCCTCGGTTGAAAAAACACCACCCTCAGGTCCTTATGTTTCCACTGCCGCTTAAAAGTTGTATCTGCTAATTTCTGGCTTCCTACTTGCACATTTTGCATGAGTATAATTTCTTAAGGTTCCTAATGCATACTAAAGTATTCAGTCATTGTAAAATGCAATCAAAGTGGCCAGCCTTTTACATTTTCACACTCTGTCAATAAGTAATAGGGATATTTCTTCTCATTTATGTTTCTAAATAAGACAACATTGTTAAAAAAAAAAACTTACTTTCTCAGATTTTTTTTTTTATAGAAACCTACATGGCTGTAATGGTAATTACTCAAAATATTAAAACTGGACTGTAACTAGAGATAGCCAAAGAACTAACAGAATGGTTTTAAAAACAATCACATTGTTAAAGCAGCACCGACAGAGCTACAGCTAACACCAAATGGCATTCCTTAAGGCCCCTTCAAAGGTAAAATATGGGAGATATTCTGTCAAGAGCCTAAAAATGTGGCAGGAATGTTGATGTTCTGTTGGGAGGAGGAGAAGGAGGAACATGAGTAAGTCAAGTTCATGTGAAGGTGAACTGCGGAAAATACCCTAGTGACATCGCCAAGAGGAGGAAGCAAAACTACCTAAAGAAACCGGATGATTAGAGATGCATGGCAAGGTGCTCGTTTATTGTTCAGCTCATCCAACACAGATATATCTAGATATTTTACACACAAACAAAGAGGCTTAAATTAATTGTGCACACTTAATATCCTCGGATTGGCTGAGATATTCCACAGTTTTAAGTCACTGTATGGTTAAACCGCAACCCTCACAACTCAAGCCAAACCATTAAATAAGATAACAGAAAGTGCCTGTGGAAGCGAGAAGAAACCGAACTCTTCCCCAGATGCAGCGAAATTCATGTGACCGAGGCTTCTTTCTGGTCGTATGGCAGCATATCCTCAATGCTGACTCTGATATGCATGAACATATGACGGGTAAGAAAAGTGGGTCATTCCGCGGCTGAGTCAGGCCGTCTGTGACACTTTTACAAGGTCAACCTAACAGCAGCAGCTCCTTAACAATAGTACTCATTGATAACCGGTCTCTTGATTTCGGCTTAACTAAAGAAATGTGAGCGCCTCATTTAATTCAGTCAAGCCAAACGCTTGCTTCAAAATGTGAGCAAAACTTTTAACAATCAGCCAGGAAGTGGAAGCACGGTAATAGAAATGAGCAAAAAATAGAAATTAGATTAGAGTCAGGACAATTACTAACTTAAGTATTTATTGCAAACCACTACAGAAAATTACAATTCTGTTTGTTTTCGATTAAAATCTCCGTTTACCGTAGCACTTGATATTGACTAGTTTAGGGGGGGAAATAGTTTAACCTTTGTCACAGGAAGATGGTCAGGGTGAGAAAAGGATGAGGTTTCTGTCAAAGCAGCAGACCATGCAGCAATGCAACTGCTTCACAATATCACAAGCACTAAAAAACAGAGTTTATAGCAAAAACTCAAATCCCAGAGTATCCTCAGAGAGGAGCTGTGCAACATGGCTGAAAGATGCATCAAATTTTAAGCTATTCATATTAGTCTTTCTCTACTATTAATATTTTTTTTTTTGTTTCACCTATTTATAATAAGAATCTGGGGGAAAAAAGGGCTTCAATTGTACCCATGAGTCTATTTAAACATAACATTTACACTTTAAAAACAGGTCAGCGATGCTACCAACCTTGATAAGCTTGGCACTGAGAATTTGAGAAGCTGAATGCTTTCTTCTGCCTACATTTCCCAGAATGCTGTGCAGTTCTAGTTCTATGAAATTCTATCTGACTGGTTTTCCATTCATTTTGATCAAGTGTCTATCATTACTGATGCTTTTTAATCTTTTTTTTAACCTCAGAAAAGCAATCTTTTCCTGATAAGCGAGTGTACTTCGATGTCCCGATCCAATATTGGAAATCGGCCCGATATCAGACAAAAAAAAATAAATATCGGAATATATCAGCCTGCCTCTAAAATCTCTGATATAAAAAAAAAAAACTCATAAACAATTGGCTTCTACCTGCTTTAGTTAAAGTTCACATTTACTCTTTGGTGAATAAAAAATGGGTCACTTGTTCACATAACTGATCTCTGTTTGAGAAATATCACTTGATCAAGCTGTTTCTATCACTTAGCGCCAAGAAATAAGTAATAAAAGTATGTATGGTTCATGTTGATATTGTAACGGATCGATATCTGTATCAGTCATTACATAAAGCTGCAATATAAGTATGATGTCGCAAATGGAAAAGTTGTATCAGGACATCCCTAGAATGCACCATGGCAAAGGACTAACGGTTAAGTCTAACAACACTTTAAAGAATCTACGCTGGCTATTTTAAATATTAATGAGATGAATAATGAAGTTAGATGAAGCACTAAGGATGTAAAATGCAATGTCAGCCAAATTATATCAGGAGGCTGGACTATAATGAGTTGTGGTCATTACCATTTCAGTTTTTAACTTCTGTCTGTCTGAACATTCAGGATTTTGGAGATCTCAGAGCTAAACGGAGAGTCTGCATTTTCTAAAGACCATGCTTACAGACTGATGCTTACAGTAAATAAAGCTAGACAGGTGTTGGCAATAACTGTATCATTTATCATTGTAGGGAGTCAAGAATGATTGTAATTAGAAATAGGATTTAATACAATGATCTTTGCTAAAACATGTCCAAGAAGCCTTCCTGATCAGACGCCTAAACCACCTTTACTGATTTGTTTCAATACGGAGAAGCGGTGGGGCTAATTCAAGCCCTCCCCCAACCCCCACCAAGTCCAACCCACCCTAGAAATGAGGTTCACGACAGCCACATACATCAGCATCTTTTGTTTTATGTCACAACCCACCCCAACAAATGACTGCTGGCTGTTAGTGTTGCTGATTGAACGATTTATTAAACTGTTGCCTTTATTAAGAGCATTAATAAATCTTGATACATCTAAAATCACGTTGAAGTCAAAGTAAAAGTGGCTGTTAACAAATTTCTGCATTACTTAGATGCAATCATATTGAAAAGTCTTACTGTAAACATAATAGTGGTATGTTTATGCAATAATTGATGTATGTCATCAATGTAGGTAACAAGCCCCTCATGCTAAAGGAATGTGTGCTCTTATATATACTGAAAAGTAGTTCAAAATGTTTAATTGGTTACAAATCAATGTTGTTAAAACTCACTATTGACATTTTTTGTTCTGGGATTTTTTAAAAACTGCTACATTTATATGGGATGTGTATACATTCTCAGTCCCTTCATTTTAAGAAGAATAACATTTATTCCTTCCTATTTAAGCTCCTAGAGCATGCCTATGTTTGTACGTTATTCACTAGCAGTAAAGCTTCCTTCTGTATCTGGTTGGACTGTGTGAAAACTTTTGATTTAGCAGGTCAAGGAAAGCTGGAAAATATAACTCCTACAAACCCATATTTATTTAATCTAACTACCATAATGCCGAATGTAGCTTACGGATGCTGATGTTTTATGTTGAGGTTTTCCCAACATGCTGTAGGAGACACTTTCACTGTAAAGAGTTTAAAAATAACAGAAATCACAGTCAAACGTGTGAGGTTAGTCTAGCAGCAGATTATATGCTGTGAATCAATGAGATCATTTGAGCTAAAAATGAAAATGAGTTCTGTTTTGAAAAAAAAAAAAAAAAAAGAGGAAACATAATCCTGGAAAACTGTACTTACTCTCACAAATTAGACGTTCTCACGGCTTTCCAGAGGGAAACATCAACCGAGCTGTTTGTGTAAAAACTCTGCTGCTTTTGATTACATTTTGTCGACCAATTTGGACTTCTAGTCAGTCCTAATCTCCTCAGCTATGTGCACTACAGTCAGAACCATTTAATCTCCTGCTCGCATACCACCAGCTCTTTCCATTCACCATGTCTCCATAGACACACTTGTTAAAGGTCTGGGTCCAAAAACAAGCAAGCGACTTCTGTTTTGATTTCTGCATATGAGCTTAAAAAGGTAAGTTATGCTCAGGTTCTGTGTTATGATGACAGTTAAAGTGTTTCTGTTTGTTTATGGAGAGTATTATTCACATATCGGATTATAGGGGAGGTTAATAGGTAGAATACAGACGACTTGGGGGAAAAAGAATATTTTTTCAGCTAAATTCTTAAGCATTAAAAGCTCAATTGTAATATATAAATATGGTGTTTTAAAAAGTGAATCAGAAATCTTCAAATCTCTTCAATTATAAAGCGGTTGCTTAACAGCATAAAGATATCCTTTTGGTCCAAACATTGCAATAAAATTCAGCTAAATTAGGTCATAAAAGTTGACAAAGTAGGAATGCAGGAACTTCTGTCCTTGTTGCACTGCAATAATACAATCTAAAGTGGGGCCTGGCATCAGAGGACCACGCCGGGAGAAGCAGGGTGGAGAACAGCCAGGCAGTGATGTGAAAGTCCATATAAGGCTGCAGGCGAGGAAATTACCAGAAAGGAACTGATGTAAGTGCAGAAACCTTGAGTCACAACATCACTTCCTTGGGAAAGCAAAGCACTACTAAGAGCAACGTAGCAGACAGAGGTTTTCACTAGCTAATGCTATAATGAACAAGCTTAGTAACAGAAGAAAAAAAGCACCAAAGTAAACTGCATTTTCATCAAATGAGAAGTACATTTTGATGCCTTTAGGACATCTGCTGAATATCTGCATCTTACTTCCCCTTTTTCATTCACGTCCTCAGCCTACATTTACATGCTGGTTTCACTGAGTGTCACAAAAAGCTGATCAAAATAGTAGTCAGATTCCCTCCATCTGCAAAAATTACATTTAAAACAACACATTTTAGTTTTAATGAAACCACAGCGCAAACAAGTCTTTAATTAGGAAAAATTTCTGCTGCTTCCTCTTTAACATCTATTCTGACCCGCACTAGTTTCCCTTTTCCATCTTTAATTACAGCTTCTGCATCAGAGCTGCAATTTCTCTATGCCTATGTACCGGGTGTGGCTACCAAATGGCAATTAATGTAGGTTAAATTCTTAGGTAGAAGGTAGGGGGTCGGGTTGTTGCCAGTCAGCTTTGTGGCATACAAAAAAACATGAAAGTTAGGGATATAAAACACAAATTCAGTCTGACTCAGATAGTTATACAGTTTAAATCTCAGTAGTTTTATTTGGTTCAATGTTAATAAATACACTATTTACTGACGAAATTTAATAAAACCTCCAAATATCTACTTCTGCCAGCTAAAGCACTAATAGATATAAATAACTGAGCAAAGGTGACGTCAGGGGCAACAACGCCTAGCATTTTATTCTGGGTGACAAACGGAAAAAAAAAAAGAACACTGAGGAAGTTCTAGCTGAAACAATGTCACAGGAAGAGAGAAGGTACAGGAGTGGGAGCCATTTTTACGGAAATTCTGCTTGGAAATGTTTCACATGTTTGTTTTTATAAAACAGAGCGACAAACTGCACGTCTCATTTCAATGAGATGACAGAGAAGTGACCAGAGTTTGTTGAGAATAGAGAGACACAGAAGTCCCATCCCCTACCTGTTTCTGCTTAATTTGGACCATAAAGCTACTTTAGTTCAGACTGAAGACATGTCCATAAGCTGGAATATCTGTGAAGCAGTTGATTAGAGGTAAGCTCAAGAGCCTGAACCCTCAACTCATCAACCAGCTCATTCCACCTAACTATACTTGCGTTACCCCAGAAAGAGCATCTCAACACACATTCTGCACAAGAAAGTTAGTTAACAGAAAAACAATACATGAAAAACAATCCTTATACTTTAGCAACAATGGAAAAAAAATGCGGGTGAAGATTCTCAGTCATCCAGGTCATAGTCATTCCAATAAAGTTTTAAAAAAACATTCCACTGGACTTTGCTTCCATGTTTGAAGGCATATTTCTGACGTTTTGAATTGAA
The DNA here is from genome assembly GCF_000732505.1 of Cyprinodon variegatus. Lineage (NCBI taxonomy): Eukaryota > Metazoa > Chordata > Actinopteri > Cyprinodontiformes > Cyprinodontidae > Cyprinodon > Cyprinodon variegatus. The sequence goes on along the minus strand of NW_015151955.1, from coordinate 39,284 downwards.
AAAGCTTCCTGGATGGAAAGCAAAACCTCTTCAAACTTGGAAACTAAATCTAGTGGATTGTTGTTTTTTTTTCCCTTTTTTTGGTGTGGGAAAATTATTTTTCCTTTTTGATTAGGTTCGGCTTATTTTTTAATTGCTTCAAGTTTTTTTTTTCCAAAAAAACTTTTTTTAAAAAATAAATAAATAAGACGACTACTTCAGCTGCTGCTAAAAATCTTAACATCAGAAGTTGTTTTACCCAATAATGCTATATTGATACATTTAAATATTTTTATAAGGTAACATAAGCTGTCTGCTCCTGTAGAGGTTGCCTCTCATTTAAATTCCTAACATGACCATCAGTCTTTTTTTATAGCCAAATTTGTCCTTCTTGTAAGCCAGAGAGAGGCATAGCAGCCTTCTTTAGGCCAGCTAACTGGCAGTGTGCAGCAACATGTGAGGGAGGGCACCACACCACTGATACAGTTGTAAATCTCTGCTTCTGTCTCCTTGAACCCCAGTCGGCCTCAGCAGATGGCCGCTCACACTGAGCCTGGTTCTGCTGGAGGTGTCCTCCTGTTAAAAGGGAGTTTTTCCTCTCCACTGTTGCTACAAGCATGCTTAGTGTGAGGGATTGCCTTCGAGTCAATGAGTCGATGCAATCTGCAAACTGGTTTTCCTTAGATAGAAAACTTTGAATTAATTTGACTGTATGATCTGGTGAACTGTAAAGTGCCTTGAGATGACGTGTTGTGAATTGGCGCTATGTAAATAAACTGAATTAAATTAAATATACAAATATTACTTAGGCACTTACTCCAGCATCTTATTAAAACCCTCTAACCTGTAGGAAGAGGAGGACAGACATTTTTGTAGTTTGGAACAATCTTTTTTTCCAATCTTAAGGCCAATTTATACTTCTGACGCATAGCCTCTGCAACCGTCAAATCTGTCTCAAACGGACGGTCGCAAACCTGCGCAGACCTCAAGCGGAAGTGCGCAGACAAAAAGCTGCTGTGACTGGTTCTTGGTATGCCTTTCCGGTTATCTGTGTGGTCGTCCTTCTCGATTCGGTGCCGGGGCGCGCCATTTTTTAAAACAACTACAATACACAACTACGACGAAGGGTTAGTCTGTCTTTTTACCAACCCATTAACAGAACCTGTTCCCCTTCGATGTCTAGCAACTCAAGATCCATCTCTGTGACCGTGATATCTTGCAGACGCGCCATTGTTGTTTTGGGAAATAAACACTCCCGACGGTGCCGGCAAAGTTCTTGTGACCATCCCCCAAAGTTCTCGTGAGTTTTCGAATAGGCTCCCCATAACGCTTTGGCGGGAAACTGCTGTGCTTCCCTGTAAATCCCAGACCGACAGTGCAGAAGCATAACAGTAAAACTGGTTCGCCACCAGACCCAAGCGACATTTGCTGTGTGCAGTTGCAGAAGTCTAAAGGCCAATTTATGCTTCTGATGCATAGACTCTGCGACCATCAAATCTGTCTCTGTGGGCGACCACGCCCCCCCACGCAGAGGTTCTGCGACCGTCGTCGCACACCTAAAAAAAATTCCCGACTACACGTCGGACGGTCGCAAACCCACGCAGACCTTTAGCAGACAAAAAGCAGCTGTGATTGGTTCTTGGTGTGCCTTTCAGGCTGTCTGGGTGGTCGTCCTTCTCTATTCTGTGCCGGGGTGGGCCATTTTTTAAAAACAAGGAGTAATATCAACAATGGATAACCACGACAAAAGCTTTATTGAGGAGGTTTGGAGGTACAACCACTAATACAATACGCCTCAGACATGTCGTTTTGGAAAATAAACACTCCCGCCGGCGCCGCCGAAGAAGTTCTCGCAAGTTCTCGAATAGGCTCCCTCTTGTGCTTTGGCAGGAAACTGCTGTGCGTCTCTAGAAATACCAGACCGACGTTGCAGAAGCATACAAGAAAAACTGGTTCATAACCAGACGCTATTAACATTTGATGTGTGCGGTTGCAGAAGTCTAATCTGCCCTTTAGTATACTTTAATATTCTATACCACAGAAAAACTGCAGTGCTTTCTGCATTTTCTTTTTTTTTAACCATCTCATTACACTTCATTAAACTGCAGAAACGATAAGGACACATTTTATTGGTTATTAAAGCTGTAACTAATCTGCATCTTTAATTAACTTGATTCCAACTGTTCTATTACATATAATATGCAGTTAATTCACTCATAATGAAGCAGTTTCCCTGTAGGCTGATCATCTCCATCTCATTGGTCATGCCATTTATTAACTGTGAACATTTTTCCAGCCAGTGCCTGTAATCTTTTTTTTATTTCTGTCTTCCTCTGAGCCTGTGAGAATGGATCAGGTGCCTTGATGACACAGATGAGATGTTAGAAACCACATTAAGGAGTCATGAACAGGCATTGCCATTGTGTCCACCCCCCCTCCCTGCTTTTCTTTGTCCACAGCATGAGAACCACTAACACAGATTTTAGGGCTCAATCTCTGCTCATCATTTCATTCACAGCTCTGATCTTCTCCATTTAAATACAAGTTTTGTCCGAATGACAGTCCGAATATCTCCTTGGTTTGAGCAGCCTAAAAAGGAGGCCTTTGGGGAAAAAATGAAGGGCTAGCTCGGCTCGGCTCCACTTGGCTCGCTTCGGAAGCAGGCCAAACTTCCTCCTCAGAAAACAGAGTGGGATTAATATGATATCCGTGTTAGCTTTAGCTAGGGAGGAGTATTTAGAGCGAAAAAAAAGAAGCGGACTGAAGGTTTACATTAAAGGCGCTAATGCAGGGAGCCGACAGGCGGCATCGCGCACGCGCACAAACGGTTAACGGAAAGTAGCAGACAGTTTGAAAGGATGCTATAAAACACCTCTAACTTCTCTCTAACTCACTTCGCTAAACGGCTCCTTCCATTGTATTAGAAATGAACAGAACAAAGGGATGTGGGAAAGTACGTTAAAATGTCGCCTCTTACCGTTTTCGGCATCTTTCCAGTCGTTTGCCTCCCGCACAGATTTCCTTTAAACTTCTTTATTCAGCTGAGAAAACTTTTTTCCCATCAGAACCACGGCGCCAACTGAACGCCCTCTCCAGTCGAGGGTACTTTTTTTTCCTTTTTTTTTTAATAAAAAAAGAAACTATGTTATATTTTTTTCCTGTTCTTTTCAAAGCTGCGCTCCAGGGAGGGTTTGTCTTTGTTTCGCCTTAAAGTGAAGCGGACTGGGAGCTTGGTTTCCTGCTAACGGTACCGCTGCTGCAGAAGAAAAAACCACACCCAGAGCGATGACAGGACAGCAGACAGGCTGAGGCTGAGCTCACAGCAGCTGCTGGCTCCGCCCGCCGCATCATCAGGACTCTACGCCGATTCTGGATGGAAAATACAAAAAAAAAGTTGCTCAGGATTCACAGAGCATGGTCACTCTATTGCTCAAATGTTGCGTCAGTTTAGGCCTTTGAGAAAATTACAGGGGTGCAGACACGTGGGCTGCTACGGAAGAGGATAAGGGCCACTGACAATATATAAAAAAAAGTTAACTGATTTTTAAATTTTATTTCAGTCTATGATGGTAAAAAAGTAAGAATTCGGACTTTAATCTCAGAATTCTGACTTTAATCTCAAAATTCTGACTTTTTTCCCATATTAAACTGAAAAAATAAATCTGTTAACTTTTTTATTTTTTCAGTTGCCCTAATCCTCTTCCTGATATTAAAGTCAGAATTTTGAGATTAAAGTCAAAATTCTGAGATTAAAGTCAGAATTCTGAGATCAAAGTCAGAATTCTGACTTTGTTCTCAGAATTTTGACTTTAATCTCAAAAATCTGACTTTTTTCCCATATTAAACTGAAATATTTAAAAATCTGTTAACATTTTTTATTTTTTCAGTT
>NW_015151955.1:33523-34890 GCF_000732505.1 Cyprinodon variegatus | reverse complement strand
TGAGATTAAAGTCAGAATTCTGACTTTAATCTCAAAATTCTGACTTTTTTCCCATATTAAACTGAAATATTTAAAAATTTGTTAACTTTTTTTAATTTTTTCAGTTGCCCTAATCCTCTTCCTGAGATTAAATTCAGAATTCTGAGGAAAAAAACTCAGAATTCTGAGATTAAGAATGCTGACTTTTTTCACATATTAAACTGAAATATTTAAAAATCAGAGATTTTTTTAGATTAAAGTCAGAATTCTGATTTAAATAAATAAATGGAATTAAAAAAAATTAACATTTACAAAGATGTTTGAAATTATTAAGATAAATTAGGGTTACTCAAATGAATTCTGTTTGATGCCACCAGATATGGGTGGTTCTAGACAGTGGCCAAAAGGGGCTAGTGTCCCTGTAGAACCGGCCCCTGGTCGCTGTTAAGGCCCCTGTTCCAAAGACATAATACATGATAAATAAATTATATATACACTGGAAAACAACAGAAACCCCCCCCTGAACCAATTCATTTTTATGGTTTTATTTTATTGGTGATTAAAAAATGAAGCTGTTGCACTTTTATCGCTGTTTAGTTTAAGAGTTTTCTTTTTATCCAAGTTGTTTTCGGAATGTTGAAAGAAAACGACCTGGGTTAGAAAAGTTTACTACCACCTCTCTAACAATGAACCATCCTCAGGCAGAAAGAGTGCTGTCAAATTTTTCCTGAACTATGGTTTTAGAGATGGAAGTGTATGAGCCACACCTGAGGAGCAAAGTCAGCTCAGAGGGAGAGAAACCACAAATTCTGATTTCAGACCACAAGTAAGGTGCCCTCTTTTCAGTTCTGTCATGGTGGATCAGTGATGGCAGAGATTATTTTTCCCAAAATATGTTAGATTGACATTTTAGAAATTGTTGGGTTTGGGTTATTTATTTATTTTTTTTGTTTTTCAAGTTTTCTTTTTTTCACTTGATTAGTTTGATAAAAAGAGATTTCTATTCCTGTTTATTTTCTACACCATAATAAGGCCAACTCTCCCTCTCTGCCATAGGAGGACATTTAGACTTTCCTTATATCAGCATTTCTTTATTTTGACATTCTCCCCATAAACTTTAAACGTCTGCTGGAAAGTGGTGAACAGTGTCAAAGAAAGGCTCCAATCATTTAAGGTCCTCATCGCCACCTACCAGTGTGGGGTTGTTTTAGTTCCATCTTTGGGATTTTAGGGCAGGGGGGGTTCAGAGAACATGTGAACAATTACTTTATAAAGTGGAAAATTTAATGTTTAGAAATTTATTTTGAGGAGCAAACTTGTTTCCTCTGGTTCTGCTGCTGATTTGTAAGATTAACTAAAAGCAAGAACTTTGGTTTCTTAAATTTGTA
>NW_015151955.1:29603-33320 GCF_000732505.1 Cyprinodon variegatus | reverse complement strand
AAATTGGATTCAAAAGTGTTTTGTTTTTTTTTAAGAAATTATTTCTTCCTAGATATGTGATATTTGTCACTATATTATTTCTGACCACTATTATTGGATTTATCTGTTTCATATGTATTTTTTGTGTGTGTGTTTTTTTTTATCTTAATTTCTGCAGGGTGAACCCCCACCCCACCCCCATCCCTAGCAACCTGCATCTGCAGACAATGCACCACTGCTCTCTCTCTGCAGCAGGAGAAAGCTGCAGTCGATTCAGGTGCACCACAAACTGACTGCTTATGGTTTCATGTATCTTGAACCCAAAGCTGCTCTCACTTTTGTCTGACTCTCAGCTCGTCCTCTAACACATCATATACAGTCTCAGTTCTTACAGTTCCCCCCCCCCCCTTTTTTTTTTAGAAGTGCATGCTTGTATAAGACTGCTTAGATTCATGTTATAATTTTTTGCATTTTTTTTTATATTCAGCTACTGTCTACCAGCGCTGCTACTACAATATGATAAATTTGAAAGATTTATTTTTTCTTCCAGAACTAAATGACAACCCTTAAAAAGACAAATGTTAAAATCTTTAAAAAATATCATCTTTTATGTTTGTAGTATTGTAATATTCCACAGGTGTCAGGATTCTTTGCCGTTTTTTTTTGTCATCTTTCTCTTATCAAGTTTTTTGTAAATGTTCTTGCTGTATGTTGTCTGTTCATTAGTGTCCATGAGGTCTTGCCATATTAGTGTATGCAGGTTGGCTTCATGTCTTACATCTTCTGCTCTCTGCATATATTCAATCAATTTCTCAGGTCATTATTTGTTGCTTTTTCCCTCCAGGGTTTAATGTTTCTTATTTCAGTGATAGTCTTCCCTCCTTGCCTTCTGCCTCAGTTGCTCCACTTCTTCCTCTGATTAACATCCTGTCTTTCCCCATTTGCCATTGTTCTCCTCTCCACTAATGTCCACTGCACTCCATGATCTGTTCTCCTAGTTTTAATAAAAAAAATTACCGCATTGAAACATTCCTATACTACTCCAAGGCTTCTGTCGGCACTCTGGTTTTTCAACCTACAGAACATAAACCAGTACAATCTTAAACTAAAAATCCAACCTTGAATTAGACTAAATCATTCCTCTATTTAGACTGCTTTTAAAATGGAGTAAGAAAGATAATAAGAAATATTGACTAAGCCCATAGTGAAGAACTGAAGCACGAACTGAAATCTTCAGAACAGCAATTGTTTATAATAAATAGATTCTAACTATTATCTGTGCAAAAGCATCTTGTATCTTTTGTTGATTAGTGGAAGGACTTTTACGCTTTAGGCCTGCTTGTCTTCAAAAGCTCACGGAAGCCCTGAAGTGCATATCATCATAAGCTTTTTGATAAATAAGTAGGTTTTAAATGAAAACCTGCAGACGTTCGTTAGAAAACTGACATTATTTGTCTTTTTACAGCAAACTTCACCAATGGACCTAAAAGCTGTGGAAAACCAGTGTAGTAAAGAATAACAGAGAATATTCAGGTTGTTATTTTTTAGGTATGGCAGCTAGGAAACAGCACTAATACACATGGAGGTGTTTTTTTTAAACTATTTTACTTGCTTACTATTACATGGCCCTACTTTCTGTGTACGCCCATAAGCGATGCACGTTTACTTTCAAGCACAAGTGGTGCGTTACAGAGATGTCTCCTGGTAAAGCAAGTTGACAAAGGCCTATTACTGTGAGTAAAAACATTAGAAGAGTCACTTCAGTGATGTTTGGTTGAATTAAGATCTTATATAAAGAAGGCATGGTGGTCTGCTAGGACTGTTCTCTCTCCAGCTTGTCTGCCTGGAGTTTCTTACACTCTGAAGACATGAACGTTGGGTTAGCTGCTTATTTAAGTAGAAGTTTGCATGTTTGCTTTTTAGCGGTATGTCTGTTGAATATGAAATCTCAAAGAATCATCCCTGCAATTTTGCAGGTGCATTAATTGAACTCTATCTGTAACAGCAAACATGCAGTAAAATGTTTCATCCCCCTTGCGGTTCTTACAATCACGAGAGATGAGACACCAAGTGAGGAGACTTTTCAGTTTGGGGTCTCTGAATGACTCATAAAAACTCATTTCTTCTGTGTGAATGGTGTCTGCAGAGCCCCACCGAACAGAAACAATAACGGCACTCCTACTTTACGCCCTGACAACATGAAAAACACCAGTGGCTACATGAATGAGTCTCTGCAGACCTAGTGGTGCACAGCACCGAGCCATCGCTCTATTCTGGTGTTGACTCAGCCCTCGTCTTCCAGGGCAGAATGACCTCCCACAGTCTCGGTTCACCTGAATAAGCAGCATGCCGCTCTCCCACCATCATCAAGATAATATGCATTCTCTACAGTCAAGGTCAAGGTTGACCAGAGTTATAAAACTATCATTATGTCCCCTTGAACAAAGACGGACATTTCTTGGATATTTCTAATCATCTTGTTAGCCGGGGAAGCCCTTATCTGATTCAACTCTTTCATTGTGTTATAAATTATGCCTTTGCACACTAGACTCATTGTGTGGTTCCATAACTGGTTCTTTGAGATAAGTTACTTATAAATAACACATCCAATGTAATGTGTAGTATTTCTTAAAGGTTACATAGAAAAAATATTAACATGATTTTCTAAGTAAAATAAATTGATATCTTCCATCATTGTATGCAACATGCTATTACAGTAATCTACCAGCAGATGGCGCCTTAGCAGCAAGCCTTGTTTTACCTGCTATAACAGGGAATGCCCTCTGCTCTTGTCCTCACACTTGTATAAGTAATTGCCTTTTAAATAATCAAAAAAATTGTTAAAGAATGGAGGCAAAGGACACGATGCTTTGGGAGACTATTAGTACCCTTTATTAATACCCTTTTTGTTAGGGTACAGCAAAATTTTAAAAAGTGGAAGGATGCATGATTTTATTTTTTACCAGTAAAATGAAGATATGTGTAAGGGATTTATAATCTGACCTTTTGCCCTTTAAAAAGTTCACCTGATACATCAAAAATCAGTCTTTATGTAACACAATCCTAAGAGGTTAGTTTGTTGTAACATCCACTGATATATAGAGTGATGTAAGGCTGTCCTATATTCAAAGCTCTGAGTTGGAAAAACCTCCCCCTAAACATACCATGCTTACTGTGGAAAATGGTGAAGGCATAGGATAGCAGTGGGATGTGGGGATGTTTTCCTTCAGCAGGAACGGGGAAGGAAACGATGGACGAAGATAGAGCACTACCCCCAGATTCTTCTACTTTATTTTAAATCCACAGCTTAAATCGTTGTAACCTGGATACAACTTGGTATTCAAACCAAGCCAATCATTTAAAACACAGGTTAAAACTAGTTTTGGAAATACATAATACAGTCAAGTCAGTCAACAGTATATGAAATAGACCAACCTATCAAAATCATTCCTGGTAAGAAGACTGAATTGTACCAAAGCCTAGCCTGCGTTTATAAAAATGTTAGGTTCTTTTTCCCTCTGAATACTTCTGAAGAATATTTTTCCAAAATTAGCACCAGGTCTGTGTTAAATTCTGTATGTATAAATGTAACCATCTGTAGAGAGAGGGATGAGCAGAAAATGCAACTTTTGGATGATTTAAATACCAGGTACTTGCACGTTTCTCAGAGCACAATCGCCCTGCTCTAACCACTAAGCCACCAGTTTAGTGGTTTTGTTTAGTGCAGGGGTCTGCAAC
>NW_015151955.1:0-28998 GCF_000732505.1 Cyprinodon variegatus | reverse complement strand
TTGAAATACACACTGTATAGATGAAACTTGAATATTTTGAAGACATTCAGAGAATATTGAATTAAACTTAAATACTGTAGGTTGGCCTAAAAGAATTATGGGTAATGTAGTTTCAAAACATAGATGACCGAAGAATTCAATGCCAGCAAACCAACTCACACGTACTGTCTTTTTAAAGGCTGTCTTTCTTCTCTCAGTGGTTTAAATAAAGTCATTTGATTTTATTTAGAATTAATCAATTATTTATTAAAATAATCAATGTATACTTAAATGCATATTTAAAATAGTCCATGTAAAAAGCCTTTACCTCCCTCACTGAAGGTTTAGGTGATCTGATCTGGCTATTTAAGGAGGTTGTTTAAGTGATCAGAGCTGGAAAGGTCCGCATTTTGAAATATACATTAACTTATGTTTTACCACCAATCTATCCAAAAAGGTTTATGTTTTAAAAAAAAAATGTGTACACCATTTTATCAGTAAAACTAATTATACTATGCCAAATCAATCTAGCTGCTTTATGATTTTTTTGTTTTGTTTTGATGAACTTGTAGCTGTAATCTTTAATAGCCCCACATTAATACCACAGTCATCCATTTAAGTGTGTGCATTCATAACATCCGTAAAATGTGTATAGTTACAAATAAACATCTTTATAACAATATTATACCTCAATCTAGGTTCTGTTGTAAAAAAAAAAAAAGATCAAACACTGGTTCAACAGGTTTGCTTTATTTATCGAGAAACACAGTTTGTCATTAAGACTTACATTTTGTTTGAGCCCACAGACTCAAATACTCTAGTATTTTTGTTCATTTTGATCTATAAAATCAATGCTTTTTCCAGTCAGTGTGGATTACAATACTCTTAATCATCACAACACAAAAGCTTGCTGTACATTTCCCTTTTTTAAATCGTTTTTTTTTTATGGTAGACACATTGCCTACTCACAAAGGAGGCCTACACTTACTCCACCGCATTTCTCCACATCAGAAAACAAAGTCTGTGATTTATTGTCTGTGTGACTTAACCTGAGTATTACACTGAATTTTGTTTATGTACAGTCGTGGTTAAATGTGTGTACACCTTGCCGCAGCTTTTTGTACACCAGCAAATCCAAAATGTTGCACAAAACTGCACAACGCTTTTAAACCAGTTTGCAACAGATATGTTTTCACATCAGAAATCACTTTGGTTTTCGATCTGTTCCCACAGCAGCTCAATCTGAACTTAATGAAACTCATGCTTTCATCCTTAATAAAACCAACAGGGACTCAATATCGACTGGCCTTGGATACAGAAATTACTAAATTACAAAGTGAATAACTAAATACTCAAATCACAATTCAACACACCGGTGCTTTGAAAACATGAAGGGTTTCTCATAAAATTCAGCCATCAAACATTTCAATAAACTCAATTTAAAAGGCATCAGAGTAACAAACATCAAGCACAAATCTCCGTCAGACCTGGGAAGTTCTGGATTAGTCCTTTAACCGCCAGGCGACTGCACAGTTTGTGTTTGCCGTTTAGTTAATGTGTGAATTCAGCTTCCTGTGCATTTCCATGACAACCCGTGTGCAAAAAAAAAAGAAAAGAAAACAGAATCACCTCAAACTAGGTTTGACGAAGTCACCCAAGAATAGATTTGGCATGTTTCATCAGGCGAAATGTTTCCAAAAATACAGAGATTTCCATCAAAATATTCAGTCAGTAGAAGTAGATGCACTTTACAAGGTGCACAGGTTGCAAAGCACAGAGTATCTGAAGTATATGAATATCTCAGGTGTTACATTTCTCTATACACACACGTGTAAATATCTACAGAGAGGAGATGATGCTTACTGCTGTACACAGGGTATCTGTGCACCTTTAAGTGGCACATAAATGTCCCTGCAATGTAACTACTGTACCCAGTAAGATTAAGTACTTACCAGTGGGCTACTCCCAGTGACACACAGTGTCACAAACGTTATAGCATTAATACACCCCCACCCCACCCCTCCCATTCATTTAAATAAAACTATATTCATATTATACATTTCTTTTTTATTACATTCAAGGTATAGATACAATTTGTATCAACAAGCAAAAGTCAATTCTAGGCATTTGTGGCTTAGCTGTTTGCGGCACATAAAAACCGGAGGGGAGGGACGACACTGTCCATTTTAATTTGGAGTTTAAACCTCTTTGTTGGGACACTGGAAGCATTTTTCAGCAACAGCGAGAGAATGGAAGCAGTCCCATTGCCCAGAGGAAATGCGCATGTTGGGATCTTTCTTAGAGCACCTAGAATTCCTTTTAACTTTAAAAACCTTGTGTTATTTGACTAAAATGTCCAGAATTTTTTCAAGCTGTTTCTATAGCAGCCTAGAAACAAACAAATGTTAAAAATCATAAGAAGGGTAGTTGATTATTTGAATTAAACTAAAAAATTAAGGAACAATTATCACCATTTATCCAAAGTATTCTATAATTATTACATCAGATTTTTATTAACTGATTGACAGATCTTCTGTAATATATTCTATATTAAATATCCAATAGAAATAAAAGGTTCAGATCTTTAATGTGCTGTTCTAAATTAAATCTCTGTTCTCATAAATGATAATAATAATTAAAAAAAAACCTATGGAGAAAAAACTAAACTAACTAAAAGTTCTCCAGACTTTTTCCTTTTCTATATTTATGTGTAAATATAATCTTAATCTGACATATTTTCCATCAATAATCTATGTGCTATGAATAGCAAAAAACTTCTTAAACAAAATGAGAAAAACATATCAGAATATTTCATCTGTTTAAAATATAAGTGTACCTCAAAATTTTCTGTTGAAGTGGATCATCATGAATCACACAATTTTATATTATTTAAGCTAGACGGCCAATTGGATTACATTTCTATGACTTCTATTTTCATGCTAATTATATATATATTTTTAAAAATCATTAGAAAAATTAAGGAAACAAAATCCCAGAGAGTTTACAATATTCCCTTTATCTGTAGGTCTTCGTATATCCACACCAATTACTCTCAGTTCCTCTGGGTAACAGACTGCTCTGCTGTTCAGATTAGACATAATCAACATTTTTAGCTTCAGTTAAATATCAATTAGCTTTGATTCACTCTAATATATTTCAAATAATCCAGTGATCTCCAGGGGAAATGATGGCACGCAAACTTGTAGCCAAATGCCAGAAACAACCTTGACAGCAGCCTTGCAATCTGATTGTTTCACATGAAGAAACATTTAGGCGGTTTGTTTCACCTTCTCATGAACAGACGGACGGCCTCGAGTGACCTCGTCTGTTTTCATGAAAAAACAAAGTTGGCAAAGCCCAAAAAAACAAACAAAAAAAAACAAAAAAACCTTGGTTTGGGCAGAACACATTCAACTGTTTTTTTTCTTTATGTCTGCTCATTTACCACGGTTTTACCCAAAACATTAAAAAGAAATACATATTTAACAGCACCGCCATGGGGCTCGCACAGCTAGCTCTGTTAAGGAGTAATACCACTTAAAAGTCTGGTGCTGCTTTCTTCTCTAAATGGGGGCTATAGGTATCCATCTTTTTCAATTAGTCTCAAATGAAAAAGAATTACAATCATATGAGATAATTACAATTAAAAGGAAATAAGTGGTATTCTCCTTTAAAAGCAGCCAAAGTGGAGCCGTGCTATGAGGTTTGGCTTTCATGGTGCAACTTCGCTGCATCGTCCTAAAGGTGGCCCTACAGGGGAGGCAAGCAGTGAGAGAAGGGAACCGGCATAAAGCTCCGTATGCCACTGTAAATCACATGTTGGGGTTATTGCAGCATGCAAACGACAAAATAGTCGAGCTGAAGTTGCACAGCATAAAAGTTCAACCATATAGCCCACCGTTCCAAGATCTGAAGGTGCATAAAGAGAATATACACAAAGATTACAAAGGGTTAGCAATGCCACAGCTATAGTTTGACAGCACATTGCTAACGTTACGGTTCTACTCATTAATGTAGGATTTTTTTCTATTTTACAAAGTAAAACTGCTGCTAGATCAGAACCAGAGGCTTCTAGCATTAACAGAGGAGCATAAATAATGGAGATCTGAAAGCATCCTGAGAGCAATGTGCTGCAACGCACAGCCAAAGCCTTCCCTACTACTTCAATTCTGGCTTCATGTATGCATATGAAACGTGTTACTGTATACAATATATAACAACCATTTAGCAGTTCAGCCTCTCTTTAGAAGCTCTATGAGAAATCGAATCTGCGTTCTAGCTAATAAGAAAACTTTGTTTTATACTTTTATAACCTAATCTACAAGATGTCTCAATAACTACAACCAGATTCCTTTCATCTGGTAAAAATTTCAGATAAATATTAAATTGGATGCAAACATTAAACAGGGACGGTGGACAGAGGTTTGCTGCAGCAGGTTTCAACATGTTTCTAATGCAGTTATAGTATCCTCCGTCTTAAAATCAATCAATCTTTTACAGCAGGAGGAAAAATCTCACTAAACAGCCAAAAAAAAATTATAAAATATTCCAGAAATTAATTCACCAACATGGGAAAAAAAACAAAACAAAAAAAACATGCTTTATGAAACAGACATGGACTGAAGTCAGGAAATACCAACTGCTTGTATTTAGAGCGAGCCAAAAAAAAAAAAAAACTATTAAATTTCTATTGTTTTAGGTCTTTAAATGAGGTGAGAAACAGGCTCTGGGTGAAAGTATGGAGCATAAAGCAGGAGCACTGCTGCACACTGCTAAAAAGCTGGCTTAAAAACATATTTCCTTCATTTTATTGACATGATACTGCAAAACTGGAATATTACTATGATTTCAACTGGTAAGAATCATGTTTTTTCAGAGGTAAAATGTAGATCAGCAGGAAGTGTGATGACCAAGGCTGGAGGAGGAGCCAAGCGGTCACTACGCACACTGAAGAGAAAGAAATGATCATCATAGCAAAGGGTTCACTCTGAGATTCTGTTCCTGCAAAAAAATAGGAATAATTTTGAACGGTTTGAATATCTTCACTAGGGGTCCAAACAAATGAGGATGTTCGTCACCACAACCAGGAGCAACGGCTCAAAGACTGCATATTGATTTGCACAAAAGAAGCCAGGTTGTTTCAAAGATTAGGTTAAGGCCTGAAACACATTACACATACCATAATAAACCACATTATATTGTTTTTTTTCTATTTGGATTTATAATCCTTTTTTTCTTAATGAAGCATAGATTCCCAACTCACACCACTTTGCATACAATTATCCAGTTTTGATCCTGTCTGAACAAATTAATTCCAGTTAAATTTGATCTACTAAAGCTAGATGTGCTTGTAAAAAAAAAACAAACAAAAAAAAAAAATGTTGCAAGTCATTGTTAAATCCTCAGGAGCTTTCATCTTTACAGGGCGAGTGTTTGCCTGCCTAAAACTGTAGATGCATAACAGTTTTCCGCTGTGAAACATTTCACTTTCCACTGCATGCTTTCTGACCCCAGCCTTTACAGAAACACTCTGGACACCCACCACTTCTCGGCTGTGTTTGTTGATACAAAGTGTGATTTCCAGAGGAAAAAGAAACAAAAACAACCAAGCCTATCAGAATGAAGTGTTTTTAAGGACAGGAAAGTGTGGAACAGAGTCTGTAACTTTTCCTAGAATAACTCCTGTGTTCACAAGTGAACCTGGACAGCTTTGATGTAACAGTGCTGTTACAGCAGCGCTCCTACACTGTGACCATGTGATCAGCAACCAGGCTGTTGACCAGGTTTAGAAATAGGCATGAGCCGGTTTCTGATATCAGCAGACAGCTATGGTTTATACAGTTATGGTTTCAAAACCAATAAAATGTTTTAAAAAACAATGATAAATGATTCAAAGTAGAAAAAAAGGGAAGGATTTAAGGGAGAACTCCAGGGAGGAGGGGAGAAAAAAAAATGAAAGTAATGATTGGTTGAAGCAAAGGAAGGATACAAATACAGAAGGATATGAGAGAAAACATGTACAAAAGAGGATAGGGAAGAAGAGAAGGAGAAAATAAAATAAAACACAAAGGATGAAATAAGAATGGAATAGAGGTAAGAAAAAAAAAAGAAAATTTGTAAGGAAACAGAGGGTCAATGAAAGAAAGGAGGGACATGAGCAATGGAAGGAAGTGTTTAAAAGCGAAAACAAGATATTTTTTTATTCCCTATACATATCCATACCTGGAAAATATTAATCAAATTCCATCTGAGTGGGTACTGGGTCACATGCTGCTGTGCACTGCCTTCCAGCTGGCAGAAAGGGGACTGCTAGTTTTTCCTTGGCTTGAAAGAAAACTGAATTAGGTTGATTGGATGTACTTTCTGTCTTGGTGCAAAAACAAAAACCAAAAACTGCTACCTGATTAAATCATCTTAACACATTTTTCTTTATATTCTGTATTTAGAGTAAAACCATAGTGCCGCCTCATTTCTTCCACCGGTCCATGCCTACTTAGAACATTTCCGTGTAAAAGTAGCCTAAAACTTAATAAACCTGTTTATAACTTTTACACTGAAAACATCACAAGATCTTAGACAGAAAAATTAATTTTCAAATCCTGGATGGAGAGCATCTGTGGATCCAAAATGCTGATCTATTTTTTAACTATAATCCAATGAATCTTAAGAAGCAAAGTGGAGAAATACTGATAACTAACACTATAGAAATTCTGTCTTTTTTTGGCATTTCTTAGCAGCTCAAACAACTTTAAAATAATGGCTTTTGTGAGATAATATCTACATAAATACTGTGCACGTGTCTACAAGTCAAATGTCTTTTTGGCTTGCTTTGTGCACACTCAAATCCTACCAAAATAGTAGCTTCTTTGAGAAAATATATCTCTTTAGACACTGTGATAGTGCTATACATTTGAAAAGCAGGAGGCTTCAATGAAAACAACATCCACTTAAACCAATCAGACGACTAAAGCGTGAGGTCATTCAGATATAAGGCCATAATGTCATGCTGTGAGGTATATACCTACCTCCCTCTTCATTTGAAAATAAAAGCACAAATATATATATATATATATATATATTCATATAAAATATCACAAGAACTATGTACAGCAGAGGCATAGCAAAGTGAGATTATTTATAGTTTCACTGCACTCAAAACACTTGAGATGTTTTTCATAACGTGTTCACAGAACCTGGATGGCATCTTCAGGAAAGCTACATCTTGTACAAGCATCCAGGAGGATTCTGTGCCGAGCAAATCCTTTCTGTGAGACTAAACGGATTCAGTGATAATAAACGGATTAATGCTAATTTAGCCTGTTTGCAGCTGGAATCGGATCAAGTAAAGTTCAAGCTATTGGTAAGGCAGCAAGATGTGCAACAGCTGAGCTTTTTTTTTTTTAGCTTTAGGTCCAGCTGAGCAGTCTGCAGCTAACGGATCATCTTTGGAGATCACAAACATTTTCATCAGTTCGAATTGCAAACACAGCTGCTTTAATGTAGCCAGGTACGGAGAAACAGAAGGAAATGTCTTCATCTATGTGTTGTATGTTTAGAGGTGTGGAAATGAAACTGACTTTGTTTGTTCTACAGGGCTGCACACTGGTTTGCATTGCAGCCTCGCAGCCAGGAGGTCTCAGGTTCTATTCCCAAACTGGAGGCCGTCTACATGGAGACACCTCAGGTGTACTTCAGCTTCCTCCCACAGTCTAAAAGCATGACTGTGAGGCAAACGGTCTCTCTAAATTGCCTTTGAGCTGAGGAATTGTCCAAGATGGATTAAGGCTCTCATCACCACAAGCTACTAAAGTTCAACCTGCTGATATTGACATGCCCTTCAAACGGTGCTTGCACCATTTGATTTATTATTGTCAAATAAGAAATGTCGTGTTTTGTTGGGAGGTGATTGACCAACACCAACTTGTAAATAATAAAAAAAAATGCATGAAAATCACGAATCCATAAGTGAACTTAATGAACCCTTTATTGCTGATTCTAAGCAGCACATATCTAAAGCTCCATCACACTGGATGGACAGAAGGTTATAAGTTCTGCCAAACATTCACTATGAGGTTCTAGTCTGGACTCTGATTGGTCCATTCTCATGCAGAAATATACTTTGATTTAAATGTACCAACTCCTGTCCTAGTTTTAGGTCAGTTTAGGGGGATTTTTATTTATTTATTTTTTAAACAGGCTGTTTCTATACTAATATTTCAACAAACCTCAGAGCTCCAAATATAATCACTGTATTCCAGACAGCAGGACTGAGTTTATAATTGGGATACTTCTTAAGACCAATGTTTGTATTGGATGTTTTTAGGGGCTGAAAACATTTCTATGCCATATGTTTTCCAAAATAAGTTTTCAACTAAAATACTAATTTTCCTTTAAGTTAATTTCTATGGTATTCAATGGTTTATTATATAAGACTTACAAATACATATTAAAGTTATTGGCTGCAAAGTGAAACAATATGGCAAAGATTGAGGCCTACATCTACACATGTTATTTTATATAAGTCAAGACTTAATGCACTGCTTTAATCCGTTTCTGAACGTTCCAACTTTTTATAATAGAGAAATGTTTTATAATAATTAAGGAGGTCTTTTAGTTTGTGTTCAAAGGTTTCAGATTTTCTAAACTGTGGGTCTTATTGACCAAATGTAGCTTTGCTGCTCCTGCTCAGGCAGTATGAACGTGTTATGAATGAGTTCCTTTACAAGAAATCCACTTTTAATCGCATAAGCTACACTACACTCCATATAAAAACATCTCCTTCGGTGAGATTTTCTTTTTTCTTTTAATGCAAACCTTTAATCTGATCCACACACATCCCACCAATACACAGGACAAAATAAGAAGCTCCTGAGAGCTGCACATGCAGCCATACCTAACTAATGCCTCGTTTCCGTTTACTTTATAAACTGCTCAGTGGCACGACCTCAGTTTTGTAACGATGACAGCTGCAAGCTGTTGCGGGTCTGTTAAATGCGGGTTCTTTTCCATGACCGAGTGGACAACGTATGCAGGAAAGATGTTACAAAGGTTCCTGTATGTCTGATACTGGTGATCTGGAATGACGTACCGCTCTTGGTGCTCGGCCGCAGATGGGTTCTCCCACGGCGAGTTCCAGATTTGTTCCATTTTGTCTGGCATGCTGCGGACCATCACCCGCTCGCAGCAAGGCATCAGGCTGTTGCTAAGCGGATATGAATGATATCCGTAGGACTCGTTGCCACACGGCAACGGGTCCCAGCTGGCGTGCTGCTCGCGGCAGAGCGGCGGTCGCCTCTGTCTATTCGGGTTGCTGTCGTACAACCTGGAGTCCGATATGCTGTCCATACGGGTCATACCTAGAGATCGCGTTGGCTGTGAGGACAAAGGTGGGAGGATGTTTTGAGTGAGGGGGTAGTCTCCAGGACAGCTGGAGCGGGCTCCCACCGCCGCATGCTGGATATGAGGCGCTAGGTGTCCCCCGGCCTGCTTACGGGGAGCTTGCTTCGGCTCCTCTTGTCCGTAACTCTGAACTCTGCTCAGGGCTTCGTGGCGAAACCCGTGGGAGAAAGCCTGCATCCTCGCCTGCGCCGGCGCCTGCTGCTGCCCTTTGATGCTCTCCTCCAAGCTGCTGTCCACAGAGCTAGGGTACAGGTCCCCGTAGGAGGAGAACGAGTCACTGTTGGAATGACTGAGGCAGGATTCAGGGCAGTGGCTGGGAGTTCTCTGATACACGTGCTCGTGCTCCATGCTACAGAAACTGTCCACGTTGTGCATGCTGCTCATGCTCATGTTTGAAAAATCGCTGTGGAGCGAGTAGTATCCGTGATCGCTGACGGAGTCATACTTTGGGAACTGTTCACTGTACGTCACAGAGGCGCCGTGACTGTTGGTCACTAAAATGGGGGGGTACTGTATACTAGACATGTGCTCTAGAGAGTTGTGCGCAAACTGCAGAGAGCCTGGAACGGGGCTGCTGGCTGAGCGTGTGTTTAAAGCCCCAGCTGCGTGGCTCTTGGCAGGCTGCATGGTGGGAACGCTGAGAGCAGACACAAGGGAAGGCACTGAATTCGTCTCGGACTTCCGAGCAACAGAGAGCGCCTCTGGAGGTTCACAGGCCACGGAGCGAATGCTGGGATCAGACTGGCGTTTGGGCGCCACTCGTTTGGCTTCCGAGCTGACGTCCCCTTTAACAGCTGCCGGACCCGTCCCACATTTAGCTAAAGCCCCCTCACTCATGGTTTTTACAGCTGACAGCTTGGCAAAGGCTCGCAGCTCGTCGGCCACGGACCGCTGCGGCTGGTTCACGCGCTCCGGATGATAGTACTTGCACTTGTGTCCATATGTGCACTTTTTACCTGGTTTGACAGAAGAACAGTTCACATCACCGACATTTAACGTCATTATGAGGAGGTGCCGTCTTTAAACAGAAACTCACCATAGGGGCAGGGTTGCTTTTTGTGCTCTGGAACGACAGGCTTCTTGCGGAGGAAATTTTCTAAGCTCGGCCCATGTCTTCCCAACGGATCATCAGGCGGCATAAACCTGTTCAAACGGACAAACAAAACTAATTGGGGCCACATTTCAATTCAATCTATGAGGGAAAATTTGCCTTAAAATAACAGATTATCACACCCATTTCCAAAGAACCAAAGATCACAACAACAGCCTGACAGGAAGCCACAAGTACATGGTGGGTCAAAGTTTTTCCCTCACTACAAGCTTAGGTTTGCTGTCATATTTACATATATATCAAAATGATTTTAATGACTAACCTGTTCCTACGTAAAAAAGGTTATAGCTCCTGTGCCAACCAGTAAGTGCCTTTAAATCATTACAATACTTGCCAAATAGCTGTGAAGTAATTTAACAACATTTGAGGGATTCTTATTTATTTATTTTTGCAGCCAATTAATTGAGAATGGGCTTAATGTTGTGCTTTGTGCATCAGACCTGCCGCACAGCTCAGATTTAGGTCATAAACAGGTGGCTGCACATTCTCCATCAGTCCTTCTAGAGAGGCGGAATCATGGTTCCATCTGCAACAAACTGTCCAATGCTCTGCAACAAGATGCATACCTGATATTTCCCCTATACTAAAAGCTGACACTAAAGAAAATGAAATATGAGTTTTTTTTTTCTTGGGCGTGCAGGTGGGGCAGCGGTTTGTGCGCATGACCCATCTACGGAGGCCTTAGTCCTCGATGTGGCCGACCCGGGTTCGAATCTGACCTGTCGTCCTTTGCTGCATGTCTCTCCCCCTCTCTCATACCCCCTTTCCTGTCAGCCTACTGTCCGAAAAAACGAGCCACTGGTGCCGTAAAAACTCAAGTGTATTTCCCCTATATTTGAAAAGGCAGTTAGGTAATTTTACCAATGCTTAAGATAATACATGTTTAAAATAAGAATTAACTAATTTATCAGCTTATTACAATTGGTTAATATGTGATTATTTTATCTTCAAGGACAAAAATATTGATCAAGTCATTTTTACTTTCTTAGTTCAGTTTTGGCAGTCTAATACTAAGCGAATTTATGATGATATGCTTTAAAAGACGAGACTAACTGATTGGTCCTTAGTACCAGTTAAATATTTCATCATAACAATGTACTTAATTATTTAGAAATTACAGTCAGCTTTAAGCTTCAGTCGTATTAACATAAAATCACAGTAATCATCTGTTAGATGAAGAGTCTGAAACATCTGCTTTATGACTCCTTTAATAAACTAAATGCAGGGCTTTTTTCAGGATTTCTTTTATGAAACTACCCTCCCATGGTAAATGACCACTAGAACAGAGACTGGGCACAAGCGAGACAAAACATTGTGCTATGATAGCTAGTAACGGCTTTAGTTTCATCTGTTATAGTTATTCATTTTTAACAGGTAGAAGTATGCCAATTAGCAGGCCTGGTGGGATTAATAACCTTAAACATGTAGAAAGGGAAACTGATTTTTTCTTGCATTAGACCAGGCTGATTTAGATAAATGTCTACCCTAATAAAGGAAATCATTGTTTACTCAGGTAATCCATGTCTGAAGTGTATCAACAAAGAAAAACAGAAGAAATATGTCAAATGTAAGGACTTTTTGAACATATTGAGTAGCTTTAAATGATATAGTTTTTATAATAGCAAACATATTACAAATGAAATATATATTTTCATAAAGACCACAACAAGCCTATAGTGGCTTCGATATAAAAGAGCACCATGCTTCCTTACTTGTCATTGACAAATGAATACATCAGGAGGCGCTCCTCTATAAATTTTTTCCACTCCGGCTTCTCGTTCTGCAAGTCTCTGTAGTTGTCATTTGACACAATAATTCCATCAGAATCATAAGCCAGCTTCACTATGAAGCGATCGTCATAGCACACCACTCTCCGGCCCTGAACTCTTCGAGACGGGGTGAAAACCAGGATTTTCTCTTTCTCCAACTTGCGCAAAATTTCTTGATCTGAAAAAGAAATAAATTGAAGAAAATAAACAAAAAGAAAACTCATTCTAAAACAAAAACAAAGTCACTGCACAAGTATCTAATTGCATAAACATAGATAGTAAACTCAAATTTCAGTGTTATTTACTGGGATTTTATGTGATGATGAAAGGAAAACTATACCTGGCTTTGATTTTTCTGAAGAATAAAAAAATGTGGCACAGATTTTATCCAGCCACTTTAATTTTATACCCCCTAATAAATTCCCAAACAACCGACTGCTGCCAGAAATCCCTTAATTGGTAAACAGTCCATTTGCAAGTCACGTAATCTCCCTATAAATCCAGCTGTTCAGTGAAAACCCTACAGGTCTGTTGGTGAACATTAATGAGCAAACACAGCAGGCACATCAGGGAGAAAACGGAGAGTTTTAAAGCTCTGTTAGGTTATAAAACACCATCTCAAGGTTTCAACAAAATGTTGAGCAGCGACACTGACTCATCTGAAATGGATAATAATATGCGACTAAACTGGACACCTACCAACATCGGCCTGCTGATTAGAAAAGAGTGAAGAAGCCAGAGGAAATTATATCTCCTGTTTGCAACAAGCTAGAATACTTTTTGGCTTATATGAAAAATACTATGAGTGGAGAAAAAAAAAACGATTCTGATCATCGACATAAGTACATCTTCAGCCCTGGGGAAACACGGCGGTGAATATATTATGCTGTGGAGCATGCACAGAGAAAACATTAAGAAGTAGCAGGAAAATTATGGAGCTTAATAAAGGTCATTCCAAACATTTAAGGAGGAGGTGATGCCAAAAGATGTAGCCAGAACTATGATTAAGGTTTTCTTGCAGCTTTTTAGACGAGTCTCTGCTTCAGCACACCCAAGTTGAATAATAAGGTGATTAATAAGGCTATAGATAACTTGATTCCATACTGAGGAGTAGGGTTGTCACGATACTAATCTTTTCAACTCGATACCGATACTAAGTAAAATATTCGATACTCGATGTCATTTTCGATACCACAAGAATAAAAACAAAGAGTCCAAAATTCAACAGACTTTTTTTCATTAATAAACAAAATACAATAAATAGATAAATAAATACAATAAACAATATTTTGAGGTTGTTTGCTGTGCACAATATTAAGCAAGCTTGATAAAAAACTTACAAAATTAAAATTAAGTGTTCATTCCTTGGCTATGCTTTACACACATAACAATGACACTAGCCAAACCAGTTAAAAAACAAAAATAATTCTCAGCAGCTGCACCTGTTACAGAAAAAAGTCTGAAACTGCACAGAATTATTCAATCACACAGTGTTTAGAAAGTGCATTTTCCTCTAATCTGCGCATAAGACGAATGGCTGCTTAGGTGCCACTGGTGGTGGCACTGTATCGATACTTTTGAAAATGAGTATTGTATCCGGATACAACTTTTCAGTATCGATACTTTTTTGAGTATCGATACTTTTGACAACCCTACTGAGGAGCAAAGTTAGCCATTTGATTAAAGTGTGTGGAAGCAGAGACGCATCTCAAAGGTGCAGGAGTTGAAAACCTTGCACAATGTAGATGAAAGCATGTTCACGTCTCAGAAAGGGCTAGTTAAATTTTACCCCATAATACAAATGTGTATCTAGGGCAAGACCTGATATTAAATTGAATCATCCAAAATACTCTTATGCTTGAGCAGATTTGTAAAGAACAATCAAGCAAAATATGGTGTGTCTAGATGAGCAAATCCAATCCAGGCAAACCTGAAAACTAACCACACCAAAGGGAGTTTCTGCAAAGTATTGACTCAGTGGAAATCAGAGCATGTGAACAGAGCGGTTCACATTCTCACTCCCCGCTCAGGAGGACGTTCGCTCATTCGCTCCACTGCTCAAAGTTGCACCAGGAAGCTTCGCTCAAAATCCGCTCAGCGTTCACCTTAATTTTCCTGCCGCTCCTGCGAAATTGCTCCACGCTCGCTCAAATTTTCCTTGTTGTTTCATGTAATTATGCCAGGGCACTAGGACAATGTGACCGATACATGTGTATCGTCTTATTTAACTGGCTGTCAAATTATCTCAATGTTTCCCAGCTGTGAACGTAACCCCTGGATCCACTCATGTTGCCCCATATTTCCTATTTAATTATCAATTAATTTTACTAGACTACATTAAAAAAAGGTCACTTCTTATTGCAAATGAGATAATGGCGTATAATGCACTATTATGTGCTGGGGTCAGTGCCTGCGGCTTGTGCAATATATATATATATATATTTTTAAGGATTAAAAACTATTGGCCTGCAACTGTTTTTCAATTAAAAAAACAAGTCCGGAAAAAAAAAGAAAACCACACTTAAAACAAATGAATGTTATTTTACAAATTTTATAATCCAACATTTTTAATTGACATGAGCGCATCCTCGCTCCGGCCTTTAAATTTTAGAGAACCATGTATCGCTCTCTTTCCAATTCATAATTATGTACTTTTTGTCTTGGCAGCTTTGTGGTTACAATGCTACAAAGAGCGAAGTTTAATGGACGCTTGTTTTTACTTGCTAATCAAACAGCCTTAATGTGAAAGGTCAGCGGCTGCCTGCAGAAACTTTCTATACCTGTAATGAGGGCGTCCGGCCTCGACTGCTCCTTTCTCCATGCGGGGACAAACACAGTGATGTCTTTGTGTCCTTTCTCCCGAAACCATTCGACTGCAAGCTGGATACCGCGACAAGAGAAAACCTCTTTGTTCCCGTGGCTAGAAAAAGAGGGAAGCACAAAATAAGCCTTTAATCTATAGGGAAACAAATAAACAATGAGCAGATCTCTTAATTGTGTGTGAGTCTTTACCTCATTGCCACGTTCGACCCATCGATGACGATAGGCCTGAGGTTATCATACACATCCACAGATTCTTCCTCAACCGAAGCTTCAGGGCTAACAGTCTCTTTAACACAGGGGGACCGTGATATGGGTGTAGCTGTGCTGCTGCTGGGTTGAGCTTCGTGCTCTGCTTTATTCCCGAGGCGAACTAACTCTGCAAGAACGTCATTAATGAGTGCCGCCGCCCCCAGCTTATTGAGCACCGTTTCCACCTGATCTCCAGAATAGCCCAGCTTCAGAGCAAACTCCATCTTGGTTTGGTACTCCTTTTCGCTGGTGGCTTTGGTCCCATGCAGGGCGCCGGAGTCGTCATCGCGGACGTCTTGCAGGGTGCTGCTTTGGGAAAAGCTTGGTCGGTCGAGGCATGGGGAGCGGCATAGCTGGCGGTGAGGCTTGGTGAGGGCCAGAGGCTCTCTCCTCCTGCAGCTGTTGCTGTTGTTGCCCAACTGGGCCCTATAGGGCTGCTGCTGGTGTTGCCACTGCTCTTCCGATTCGCTTTCGGAGCTGCTTCCTTCCTCAGACTCGTCTGTGGCATGCTGGGCCTCTCTTGAGTCAATGTTCTGCTCCCTGCATGGGCGTTTTTCCATTTTGAGCTTCTCCACCATGGACCATGCTGTCATCACGGCCGCGCTGACGCCTCAGCTTCCTGCACCATGCTTCCTCACCGCAGCCACGGAATCATACTCGATGTCGGGACTTTCTTTACGTAGGTCAAAATGGATGGTCAACCCCCCCGTTTCAGCATATAAATGAACTAGGTGATCCTGCAAAGGAGGAAAAACCCAAAGGTCAAAATTTGGGATATGGAGCTAACCTGGAAATACCAATTTATCATCAAGACAGTTTTGTTTTTTTAAACAAATCAGCTTTTTTTTTTTTTTTACTTAATTCTAATTCCCCTTTAAGTCAAAGCTGTATTTATAATGTTTATGCAAAGACATTGAGCATAAATAGCAACAAAATACCCAGAAAGATGTATACATTTTAAAGAGAAAATACCACCAATATAGAGAAAAGTTTTACTGCCTCTTCAACTGACTGCTTTTCTAAAAAGAAAGAGAAAAAAACAACACAGTCTAGTACAAAATGTGCCGATGCACTGCAGAGCAAACCTGCTCTCCATGAGCAGAAGAGCCTTACTGGCCTCACAAGCAATGCTTGAGCCAGTCACACATGAAGTGAGTGCACGAGTTAGAATAACCTGAAAACGTGTGGGCTGAGCAGCGTATCCCTGCGCCTGCAGCCCTCCGACAGACAATCGCAACTGAGCAGAATCCCACAGGGAGCGCGGGCTGTTTTTAAGGGTAAAGCGGTGCGGCTCTGCAGAGGAGCCTACAGTGTAGCGCACGCAACACTGTTGTTCTGCTGAGAAACAAACACTGCCGCACATACCGGCAATCAATGTTTATGGGAAGTGCTTTAACGATAAGACACGCTAGAACACACTTTCCTCTAGTCTTGCAGAGACTACGGAGAGCTTCAAGCTTCGAGAGGCGCAGCCCATGATGTGCGTTGCTTAGCAACACAGCCTTGTCATCAGCTAACTCCTTTTACCAGTCACGACTAACACAAACACGTCTCATCGTGTCTCTTTATACAGCCTTTAAAGACTGAACATTTTCTGTTACAATGAAGTTAGCTGATCATGCTGATCCAGCAAGAAATAGTGTTTTTTGACTGCCTGTTGGATCCTGTGCCAACACAATGTCCTCCACTCATAGAAATAACACATTAACACTGTTGGGGTGGGGGTGTGCGGTCAGTCAGCAGCTGAATTAATGCGTCTTTGTGTTTGGGCGGGCTTAGGCCACCTGACTGCAACTTTTATGACAAGCGTGAAGGACGAGGCTGTGGTCTGAATAGCTAAACAGGAAGCTGAAAGCAAGGCGCACTGAGCCTCTCTGCTGTGGAACTCGGGAGAGTTGGTGGCAGAGAACAGCTCACACTGCCTACTGTCGTTTGAGTCATTTTGTGAGCGTTTTTCGACACATGTCCAAAGCAGCAGAGCTCTGTCGAATTCCTCTCCCTTCCACCTCCAGATTCGCAGGCTTCGTCTCAGCAAGGCCTCTGGGCCGTCTCTGCACATGCATCATTTCATGTTTCATAGCAACAAGTTGAAGCAGGACAACGAGGACGTTATCTGTTGTACTCGAACAGAGTGGATTAACTCCCTCTCTCGCTTTTTCTATTTACAAACAAATTGCGAAACTGTAACTTAGAAATTTTGAAAACTTGCTTTCAGATAAACGATAGCTGAAATAATAAGAGACACCCCGTGTTTTTATCCTGATGACTTTCAATTTCAGTTCTTTGCCGGTTTATGCAGAAATGCAACTATCCCTTCTGAGAAAACCCCTTTGTCAGAGCAGAATAAAATGGAGGGTGTACACAGAAGTGAGAAAAGTCACAAAACAGCTGACATTAGAAGTTTATCTGATTACTTTATTGTTTCTTCTTTTAAAAAACAAAACATAAAGTTCAATCTTTGCAGTTCTTTTTTTTTTTATACATACTTCTAAGAAAATCCACCTGCCATTGCTTACCTGTTGTTTATCCCTGGCTAGAGGATCCAGAAATGTCTACTTAGACTGCTTTCATTAAAACACACAGCATAACATTGACTACTACTTTTCCAGCAAACGCAAAAAAACTATAACAATATTTCAAATAAAGTTCATAACTGGGGATCTTTTCCATTCCTATTCTTCAAAAGAAGAGAAAAAAAAATGGTTTTGATCAGACGGTGGTACTGTTCTTCCACCATGTGACACATTGGACCAGTGAGATTTCTGCTGCTTTATCAGGTTGAACAGCAATCATTGCCCAACTTCGCACAATGGATCAGACTGCGCTTTTTCACAGATACAGCAATCAAAATAGCTGCTAAAAAGTCAAAAGAGCACATAGACAAAAGGAAAACAGCTGACTTTGCAAAGCGTAAAGTTTATATGTGCTTCAATACTTTACTTTATAAGAAGATACCCATCACTCAAATTCATTTGCTAAATTAAAAGGAGGCGCCAAATTTCCTAACGTCACATTCACCAGGGGCATCTTATAATGGCTTTCTACACCAAAGCAGAACTTTGCAGCACTGGGTCGCCCTTACGGCACCATAACAAAGCAGAAATCATAATGAAACCTTACACTCCCCCAAACTGTTTGCCGCTGTTCCTCGATATGCTCTGTGATCCAAAGTGAACAGATTTTTATTTTTATTTTTTGGAAAACTGAATCTAACAAAAATGAAACCAATAAAATTATCAGCTTTAATACATCTCAGCATATGTTTCCAACCTCGATCTGATCTCTGATCAGAAAACATACTGTTGTCTGATGTGTTTGATGGGTGTTTAGAGGCTTTCAGGGGGGAAAAAGCAGATAATCTAAAGTTAACCCACTAATAAACTACTAAATATATATTTAAAAAAATGGAAACCATAATTTTTAATAACATATATATAATGCTTCCCTTTAATTAATAAATATATAAACAAACCCTCAGTGAACCCACTGACTGGAGTGTTTTATAGATATTTGCTGCACAGAATCATCCAACAAGTTGACACGACAGCATAAAAAAACAGCATCTAGAGTGTAGAAAATATAAACAGAGGAACAGAAACCGGAAACATGACACCACATAATAAATTATATTTAAGTATTTTCTCACACAGCTGTCTTGACTTCAGTGCAGAAGCCTTTACCAATCCCAGAGTATCTGCTGTGACAGCCGCAGGCCTGAGTTACATTTAGCAACCGAAGCTACTCTCACATTCTGATATTATAGAGCTAGGATAACGGTTTCTGCTCTGCATATTTATGGGCTTTATAGCAGCTAATTCTAAGGGAAAAAGGTCAACATTTGTTACTTTTGTGCTGCTACAGCTTGTCAGGCAACAAACCCCCCCCTCCCTCATACTTGAAGTAAACGGTATCGCCGCCTAGCTAACCCCCCCGCCCCCCCTCTATTAGCCAACTAAGTGGAAATCACAGGCTACCTTCGATGCTAACGCTGGTTAGCATCAGCTGCTGAGCATCTGCTAATAATCTGGCCGTTTTACTAGCAGTAACTTGAAATAAAGTTGACGGTCATTGAATAATTCAGGCAACAACAACACATCACGACTCTCTGCACACTGCGTACATACCTCGCTGCCATGGTTAGCTTCAGACGGCGCTCATCATCCTCCTCCTCCTCCTCTCACCTTGTTGCTGTCATCCTCCTAACGGTTGTGTTGTGCTGCCATTGGCGCTGCTGTCGCAGTCAGCCCCGGGTTGCCAGATAAGCTGTGGGATGAAAACAGTTTCTCTAACTTTGCTTTCTTTCTCCGGCAGCTCAAATAAGATGCTCGGTCCTTTCTGCCTGTAAACCACAGTTTACCCAACCGACAAACTTATTAGCTGAAAAATGCTGCCTTTTCTAAATAAAAGCTGCGTTAAAAATCACAGCCTTTTCAACGCACTTAGCAGTGGCGGTTCTGGAACACATTTACCAGGGGGGCAGGTTTTTTATTTTACTTATTTATTTATTATTATTATTATTTGAGGCTACGGAAGAAGGTTAGGGCCACTGAAAAAAAAGTGAACTGATTTTCAAATATTATTTCAGTTCAATATAGGGGAAAAGTAAGAATTCTGAGAAAAAAGTTGGAATTCTGAGATTAAAGTCAGAATGTGAGATTAAAGTCAGAATGTGAGATTAAAGTCAAAATGCTGAGATTAAAGTCAGAATTCTGAGGAAAAAAAGTCAGAATTGTGAGATTAAAGTCGGAATTGTGAGGAAAAAAGTCAGAATTCTGAGAGAAAATTTACAATTCAGAGAAATAAAGTCAGACATCTGAGATTAAAGTCAGAATTCTCAGAAAAAAAAAACTCATACTATGAGATTAAAGTCAGAATTCTGACTTTTTTTCGAATATTACATTCGGATAAAATAAAAAAATCAGTTAACTTTTTAAATTTGGCCTTAATCCTCTTCCGTAGTAGGTAATTAATAGCCTGGGTGCCAGTCCGAACTTAGTCCCGCCCACAACGTTTGAGTTCGGGGAAGTTCGGTCTGGCTCTGCTCCATAGTAGCGCGAGTATTATCGCCCACTGTCAGGCGATCCAATCAAATTGTCAGGGCGGGCTTTATACGATGATGGACAGATGATCAAGAGTAACGTAATCAACCACGTGACCAAAGCGCGCTTGGGTGACAACAATAATGGCTGCCGCTGGAGAGTTTCGGTGGGTAGATTCTGCTATTAGGTCTGTTCTAGAAGATATCGACAGCAAATTTATTTTAAAAGAGGAACAGAGAAACGCGATCAAGGCTCATCTTCTTGTTATAGGCGTGCAACTGCACGCTTTGATTTTTGTGGACAACAACTATGCCTCGCTTAACATACGTCACGCACTCCGTTGCTCTTATTGGTTGTAGATCTATCCAATTGGGTGCAGAGGCATTTTTTTTCCTGGTTCGTTCGAAACACGCCCCATAATCACAGCTCTATGGAGCAGTATCAGACTCATATTCTGACTAGAATTGAGTCGGACTACGTCAGGCTAGGTAATTAAATGAAAACCGTGCAAAATAAACTACATAGAGTTAGGGTTACAAAATACATAGAATTACTTCACTCATATTTACGGAAGAGCCACTGAAAAAATAAAAAGTTAACTGATTTTTAAATTTTATTTCAGTATGAGAAAAAAATTCTGACTTTAATCTCGGAATTCTGACTGAATTCTGAAAGATAACAAACATGTTAGCATCAAGCCATAGCTATGTCTGTTTTAGAGACTAAACCAGCTCTCTAGGTTTAATGACCTTCTGCTCTTCCATTAAAGAAGTAGCATCACCAGGGACCCCTCTGGCATGTAAAAAGTCGCCTAATTCCGTAATTTTCCACAAATGTGTTACTGGCCCTCCCAAACAACTCACATCTTTGTCTGTGAAGCTGAGTGCTCCCACATCTCTTCCTTCATGGTGCCCATCTACATCAAGATCCAAAATTCTGGGATTAAAGTCAGAATTCTGAGAAAAAAGTCAGAATTCTGGGATTTAATCTCAGAATTCTGACTTTTTTTTCAGAGAACAATTCTGAGATTAAAAGATATATATATATATATATATATATATATTGTTTAATACATATAAAGAAAAGTTATCATTTTCAAATGATTTTAAATGATTAAATTCTTTGTTTTAATAAGTATTTTTAATTATTTGATCGGATATTTAATTATTTAATTGTGCACTGTACAATTAAATGGTATATTTAATAGTTGAATCAGTATTAGAGAAAACTTAATGTAAAAAAAAAGTCAAATCTATTTACTTCGTGATACATTTTATTTTATGGGACGTTCATATTTGTGTATTTTATGTTGTGTTTTGGCCCTCCTGATTTAAAAGTTACAGTTAGAGACATAAGTCAGCAAAATTAACTGCTGAAACAAGAGCTACGTTTCCCAAAATTGTACCACAAATGGAGCTGCAGCATTTCCCCGCCCTTACCTGTTGCTGCAGCTCCACTATCTGAAGGAAGGTTAATTAAAAAAAATGCAACATTTGTAAACATTTTGGTATGTGAGAAAAATCGGTGTTGTTGAAACAGATAAGCCACATATTACAGAAAGGTTGTTTTGTGGTTTTTCCACTTTAAAAACAAACTAAAAGATAGTTTATGTTTTAATTTTCATGTAATTATTCAATAGCAAAGGTAGTTTATGCTGGAAATGAGAATATCTGATGATCAGCAGTTCTCTTCTTTCAAGAGATAAAAAAACTGATAAAAACTTTATAGAGCCCCTGCCTCTTCCCCAGATTGCTGTGCACTGCTGGTCAGCTGGCTGAAAAGTTGCTACACCTTCCCCTTGTTTAGAAGCAAATACATTTGAAAATATTTATGCAAAAAAAAAATAATCTCAGCATCTTTTGCCTGGAAATTTCAGGACCTCTGAGCATCATTCTTGTTATGGCAACTGTTTAAAGCAGGAATAATCTGAAAAAGACATTAATCAGTGGTTTCAGCTAACCGTTAGCTTGTGTGGGTCTAATACCGGGCGATATCCAACAGAAAGCCACATTTAAAGCACAGGAAGCTGTTGATGTGCAAAGAACTGTTTAACATTTGAACCTGAAACTGTAAACTTCTCATAAGTGGTGGTGTAAACATGCTAGCCCATGCGGGGAGCCTGATAACCGATTTAACGTCTAGGCGTACTTTCAACCACAGACTTGGTAAGCAGGCTATTTAATGTCACGGTGGAGCCAGTTACTAAAAGAAGTGAAACAAAAGAAAAATAAAGCCAAAAGAAAATAAACACGTTATCACTTTAATTCTCAGGTAAGGCAGTTTTCTATTTGGACAAAACTGTAACAGATTTTCAGTGAGCCAATACAACTCAATAAAAAGAAAAGGGAAAAAAGGGAAAAATCAAAATACAGCATTGACAATTTGTAACAGTTCTATACATATTACAGTCTACAATTAAAAATATAAATACATCGTGTTCTACATGAGAAAAAAGTCAAAACAAAAACAGCCATCCTTAAAATGTGACATCAGTTCCAAACAAAAACCCTCAAACCTGTGGATTCAGAGTTAAAGAGCAACTCAACAACCGAGTGCTTCATTATAGCTAGCCTTTTATTCAAATAAAGCGAACAAGAAAAGATACAGCTAAAGGTTTATGCTCTTTTCAAATCTGTAGCAAACAGATTCTTCTTTTTAATTGCCTCCAAGTAGGTTTTTATGTAAACAATATTTCGCTTTTCTCTATTTGCATGTGAAAGGAGGTAAACAAATATGGTTGCTTTGCCTTGCAAAGCTCCTTTAGGTAAATGAATTGTGACAGCTGAAGTAAAAACATCACGACTACCTTACATTAGCACAACCGGTCCATCTGTACATGCCCTATATTAGCTTATACTGCTTGGGATTACAGAAACAAATAAGCTGACAGGCATTTCTGTGACCAAGTAAATACATTTTAAATCTAAAAAATAAATTAAAGTCTTGAGATATTTATCTTTTTAAATTGATACGGTGCCGTTTTCTTCCTTAAAAACGAGCTGATATGCAACTAAAACTAGAGACAGAGCTCCCTACTGTGAAGAGTGAAAGTAACAAATTGCAAACATGAACAAGATCAGGCTTTTAAAAGAAAAGGATTAATTGTTTAAAGGGAACAGTGAGAAAAGTAAGTCGCCAGCTGCTGCAAGGCTGCTGCAAGGCTGATGAACGGCGATAATGCAGAACAGAGTGTGGCATTAGTGTTTAGGTCCGAATGTGCAACATTCCAGTTAAATTCAACAGCCTCATGAAACGGCAGTATTGCCATTTTAATTATCTTCTCCTCAAACCCTTTGAGCCAAGAGCTATGGAAGCTATGTGCAAACATATCAGGTACAGTGCAAATGCCCAAAGGAAAAAAAATAAACTCTGACTCCCAAGCATTCACCAAGTATTTGATGCAGCACGTTTTTCTTATTGCACACATCTGGATTGCTTTTAAAGTCTGACTCCTCTTATCCAACATAGCAGGATGATAAAAAAAAAAAAAAGAAAAATTCAAAATTCAAAAACAGATATCCTTTGGATGAAGACAAAAAGCTGCTTTGAGTCAGTTTGCTGCTTTGCAAGGTCAGATTAATGAGTTCCTATTTTAAGAGAATCTCCAATACACCTAATTTCTCTTCATTTTTGGTTGTGAAGACATGTTAGGATAAAAAAAAAATGCATGTTTTACAGAAACTTAAATCCATTTGATTTGCAGCCCTTAAAAATACAAGGACAAATAAACTATAGAGCTCTGTGTTTAGGAGATGTTTTACGATATAACAGCAGTTCTCTAAAATACAGTCAACCAAAATTTGGGATATAAGATGGCTTATTGCAGAAAAAAAAAAATCAGCTAGTCCAAAAAATAAACGGTATAAAACTAATTCCCTAGTAGTTGACAGATTCAAACAGACCAACATAACTGTGAAAACTACTTTGACTTGAATTGACACGTCTGGAGCAAAACACACCACAGCAGACAGCTCCAGCACCAAGTCTAAGGCATTCACAAACAGGCAAAATGGTAAAATGACCAGTACCCTGTAAATGCACTCTATGGCAGAAATATATGATTTACACTCCATCGCAGGTGATTTTTGTGTCTTTTCTTTGTTAAGGATGACCTTAAACAGGGGTTTACTAGACGTCTAGCTCTTAGGGTTCTGCCTCTACCATTCTCTGGCAAACATCCTCCTCCTTCGTTCCAAAGGTGCTATGAGGAAGACAAGAATCTGACCTCAAAGGTGGATGACGCTGCCTACTGTAGCATTCTTTATTCTCAGAGACTAAATCGCAGCTCAGCCCATCTGACATCGAGCAAAAATACTGCGGTTGCTTGTGATTAACTTGGGTTCGACTGAGACTCTGGACGTTTTCAGTGATTTTTCCATCTGGGGCAGTCACTTCTGACCTGGTCTGCCATGACGAGGTCATGTTGTTACCGTCTCTGACCTCTGGAGTGGACAGGACTACATTCTTTCTATAATACGGTGAACAGCTGCGCTCAGAGTCCTGCTCAGAAGCCATGGCCGGCCTGTTCTCTCTGTATGTTTCAGGTGTATTCGACTCAAGGTTATCTGTATCCAGAGACCTGCTCCTCCTGTCCAGAGACAGGGAATTGGACACGGACGCGTTCACCCGGGGAGCACTCAAATGCCGTGGCAGACTAGCAACAGCCCAGTTGTTACTGATCACACTCCGCTCATACAGGTCGAACATTTGATAATCACATTCAGCATATGCATCCTTTTGTAGGTAGCTTTCGTTGAACTCCTGATAAGATGACGACCCGTCCTCCTCCAGCTCCATGTGGATCTGCTCGTCGTATTCCCCCTCGTTGTGCAGGTCTACAACGTCAAACGTGACTATAGTCGGTAAGGCATCCATGTTTGGGGTGAAAGTGGCGCTCCTTTCCAAGTCGTCCACTTCGCCGCTCAGCTTGCCGAGCATCTGGGTGCGTTTCGTGTAATCCACAAGTGCTTGTGAGAAACACACAGTCTGCCCATCCTCCATGTAGCTGCTAGATTCTTCAGCCTGAGAGCTGATATTTTTGTACGGTAACGCCACAGGTTTGTTCTCTTCAAGATGGTCTTCTTTGGGTTCACAGAAGGTCTCAAAGTCCGGGTCTGACGTGCTTCCAAACGATAAACTGCTGCTTCTTTTCTCACACTCTGCATTGATGGGTTTTGTTATTTTGCCAGCAGAAGCGTGCGTGTTGCCTTTTTCATCAAAAACCCCCGCTTTATGACTGTTCATGTTGACTGATGTTTGTGTTTTTGATTTCAAATTACAGTTTTCGTTTCCTCTGATATCCTGATTTTTACTGAATGGACTAGACACTTCTCGAAAATCCTCTTTGTACAGATCAGCATTAATCCCTAAGTGACTCATTTCTGGGACAAAGACAGAATCTGTTCCGTCGATGGGCTCTGCTAAATACTCGCCGTGTTTTAAACTAGGAATTTGGGATTTGCTTTCATAATGAGGGCTTATGAGACTCTCATCTGGAGCAAACAGTTCATAAAGGGCATCCCCGCTGTAGCTGTCTCTGGGTAATCTCCCTGATCTTTTTTCTTGCCCTTCGTCTGGCCCTGGCGTTGTTGAATCATAATAGCCTTCGTCGCTATTGGGTCCTGATTCCTGATGCTCGCTTTGGGGAGTTAAAACGTCAGCGATGGATGACGTGTCCATAGCGCCGGGATGCTGTGTGCTGCTGCTGCTGTTCAGCACATCCACATTGTGTGAACTTGTCAGCTCGGTTTGGGTCTGATCCGGATCACAGCCACAGTGGACTGCCTCTGAGGTGCTGCTTCCCCAGATTTCTTGAAGACAGGTTGCATCCAGATCTTCAGGGGAGGCCATCTCTTCACCACCGCCCTGATAGGTGAGATAACAAGAGGCCCTCTTCCCTCCATTTCTGCTCCTCTCTCCAGAAACGGTGCTCTCTGTGATGCTGTCGTCCTCCTGATCTGCAATGATGTCCCCACAACCCGTGAGGGAATCGAAGCTCTTTAACGATGAAACCTCCCCAAACATCAGGTTCAGCTGGTCTGACGAGCCAGTGGGCGTTTCAGACCCCGTCTGAAGTTTCAGACAAGGCTCACTGGACCTTCTAGAGGTGTTGTCATAAACACCAGAAGTTACCACTTTAAATTGACTGTCCTCATGTTTGTCGTCGCACAGCAGAGGCTCAGACTTTGGGCTTTCTTTCTCCACTCCGCTCTCAGGGGCTTTTGAATCAACACGACTACATTCAAGACCCATGGAAATGTCGCGCAGATCCTCTACAGACTCAGGCACGTCAGGCTCAGATTCCAGGCACTCTGTGGCACTGCAGCGTGGGTCGTGTTGAACAGGCACCTCTTTCTGGCATTGAGGAGACACGTTAGTGTCACTTGTACAATTATTTCTCAGGCTTCTGTGATGCCTAAAACTTTGAAATAGACTCCTAAAACTTTTTCTCTGCCGACCGAGGGTCAGAGATTTCTGGTCTGGGGTTGGGTGACTACATTCACCTTGACAGCCACTGGGGAAATCTCCACTTGCACCCCTGTGATACTGAAGGTCTCCAGTGGAGACATAGCCACTGCCTAAAGCACCATCATCGCTGACCTTACTTAGCCCATCATGTGTTCTGCTTTTTCCAATTCCTCTCTTGCTGGACCACTTGTTCTGATTCTTATTCCTCCCTCCAAAGAAACTTGGTAAAATGCAGATACCTTTACGAACGCTAAAAAACGTCAAGGCAGTCCTGAATTTTCCTGCTTTTGGAGACTTTCCAGCTTCATTGACTGGGTCTGGTTGAAGCTCTTCTGTGACACCATCAGGCCCAGTTCCTGAAAGCTGCCTGGCAACAGTGGGTGAACCCTTGCGGTCACTTGGTTGTTTCTCCATCTGGTGGGAACTCATGGCTGCGTCCTTCAGACAGAGGAGGGCTTGACAGCAGTCACAATAGCTTCAACATCAACAGGTCTTCCTCATTTCAGCCCTGCAAGAAAAAAATTTGAACCAATAAATCAGAGAACAAGCAACATTAACAACTGGAATCTAATTGCAACAGCATGGTGGTGGTGGTACCACCATACTGAGCGGCAGTTCAGCCACCAAACTGGATAGAATACTGTCAAATGCTTCAAGTATACAATCATGTAAGAGATAACTTACAATCTCTGAAAAGTTTTTCATTTACTATTCTTCACTTTCCAAATCCCTAATGGTATGAATGTTTTTTTCTGATATATCGTGGATCTTACTCTTTTCTCTACAGGCCAGTTTAAATTTTTATAAAAACTTTCAAAAATATACTCTAACACTCAAAAGTTTTAGAACATTCCTATTTTCCTGTTAACATCACAATTGTTCAAATAAAAGCTTGAAATTGTGTTGAACTTTAAAACAGATGAGGGAACCCAAAAATTGGAATAAATATGTTAATTTCAGACAAAAAAAAAACAACCTTTATGAGGAAATACAAACTGGGTTAAAAATGTAAAAGTGTTCTGCTCCAATGAGGGTTGATCATGCACTAAAAGCTTATGTCAGTAAATCCTGTATTACAAACAACACCGTCTGTGACATAAAGCAGTACTGGAAGAGTTAAAGTGACTCTGATGGCAGCCAGCTGCTATAGAGTTTGTCTCTTTGACCGCAGAAGTGAACAAACTGCTGTACCAAGCCAGAAGTTGGGTCTTATTTTATTGCAAAAAGTGGTGTGTACAAAAATGTTGAAAAAAATTTAAATTATCTCTACAGGCCTTTCCGATTGAGAAAGACAAAGAAGAGCCAAGGTTCTAGTGAGGACTATTTTTTCCTCATAAACAGCTACACAGAAACTCGAGGAAACTCTTCACAGGAAGAGGTCTGGCAGACCCAAAGCCACATCTGAATTGTTGGGAGTTTCTGACTGAGTCTGATCAAGTTTGCTCTCAGGATCGGCAGCAAACAGGACAACCGCATCAAGCACAGCTTAACAGTCATCCTAAACATCAATCCTCAATTCAAACTGTGAAGAGAAGACTTTGAGCAGCAGGTTTGACAGGATGAATTGCAGCTAAGATCCCAGAATAAGACAAAAAGGCTTGCCCCAGGCACAAATCACTGCCTTTGGATGTCTGAAGCCTGGCAGAAAGCATTACAGCCTGATAAATGAAAATGTGATATATTGGTTCTTCAGGCAGGATCCTCGGTATGACATTTAGCAAGCAAAGGATTGTTTCAAAGTGTCAAACACGGAGGAGGAAGTTTGATGGTCTGGGTATGTTTTACTGGACCCAGAATTCTGAGGTGAAAGTGAGAATTCTGAGCTGAAAGTCAGAATTCTGAGATTAAGTTGAATTCTGAGATTAAGTTGAATTCTGAGATTAAGTCAGAATTCTGAGATTACGTTGAATTCTGTCGAAAAAGAAAGTTAGAAAAAAAGTGAGAATTCTGAGGTGAAAGTCAGAATTCTGAGGTTAAAGTCAGAATTCTGAGGTGAAAGTTGGAATTCTGAGGTGAAAGATGGAATTCTGAGATTGAGTCAGAATTCTGAGATTAAGTCAGAAGTCAGAGAGCAAGTCATAATTTTGGGGTGAAAGTGAAAATTCTGAGGTGAAAGTCAGAATTCTGAGATTAAGTCAGAATTCTGAGATTAAGTCAGAAT
>NW_015151954.1:123221-141595 GCF_000732505.1 Cyprinodon variegatus | reverse complement strand
ACTTCATTCTAGTCACTTTAAACATTTAAGAATATGTTTCTGTTCAGCCTTACGTGCTTAATAATCCAGATAATTGGTTACTTTTACACCCACCCTTTGAAACGCTTCCATCTGTGTTAGGATTTAGTCTTTTCATCCATGGTTTGCATCAAAGGTGGACTTTTTAACCCGTGACCCCATAACTGAGTCCATTTGGACCTAGAACCAGCTTAACCAGCTGGGAGGTGTTGGCCCAGAGGTTAGAGACGTGTTTTTGTGCTCTAAGATGGTTGCAAGTATCCAGGCTGCACTCTGGGTCCCTGAGCCAGACCCTTTACCCCCGAACTGCTCCCTGAGCGCCGCACAGTGGCAGCCCACTGCTCCACAGAGCCACTGGTTAAATGCAGAGAGGGAATATCGTTGCTTTCTACTCGTGACAATGTCATGACAATAAATCCATTGTTTGTAACTTAGAGCAAAAGAGACAAAATTCACAGTTAAATGTTCAGATGTTTGAAGATTTGCACCAAACAAAACAATCCATAGTTCAACAAATATGTTTATCACAAATACTCTGATAATAAAGACATTTAAATTAGAAAGCAATGAATTAAAAGTGGTCTGTATAAATATTTACAATGTTTTTGGT
The DNA here is from genome assembly GCF_000732505.1 of Cyprinodon variegatus. Taxonomy (NCBI): domain Eukaryota; kingdom Metazoa; phylum Chordata; class Actinopteri; order Cyprinodontiformes; family Cyprinodontidae; genus Cyprinodon; species Cyprinodon variegatus. The sequence continues at coordinate 140,967 of NW_015151954.1, read as the reverse complement.
CAGGGGGCGGGGCTGTTGGTGCAGTTAACCAATCAGACTTTAACTTCACAATCTATAGAAAATTATAGAATTAGTGGAAATACTTTATTATGTAATAAAATAAAATCCTGAATTATTCAAAGATTCTTTTAAAACAGACTTTAATTAAGATAAATATTTGATTCCGTTGTTTTTATAATAAGTTAGGCATAATAATAGTTACTCTGCAGATACATTATATCTGTGAACAGATTCTGGTCCTCTGTAACCTAACCCGCCTCAGGAAGCTGCGGATGAACAACGTTCCTGAGGCGCATCATCTCCCGCGGCTGCTCCACGTCGCCTCTGTTCTGCGCGCGCGCGCGCACGCGGAACCGCTTCGCCAGCGCCTTCCTGAACTCCACGCTCCTCAGCCCGTACACCAGTGGGTTAAGGCACGGCGGCACCAGCAGCATGGTGAGCAGGGACATGTGGAACACCGCGGCGGTGCCGGAGGGGCCGGGTTGGCAGCCCCCCCGGGGCTCTGAGGACAGCTCCATGGCGCCGGTGCCTCTGAACTCCCAAAGCGCGTCCGAGGCGACCTTAACGAGCAGCGGGAGCAGCTGCAGCAGCAGCATCCCGCAGTAGAACAGGACGGTCCTGCGCGCCGCGGTGTTGCTCTCATTAAACGGAACCACCGCGTTGCTCGCGTTGCGATACATCCTGAAGTAGGAGAAGGCGTGGGCCAGCAGGCACAGCAGCAGGGTCAGGTTGCCCATGGCCTTCCTGAAGACGGCTGCAGCGCGCGGAGAACCCATGTGCTGCTCCATCATGTCCGGCTCACACATCAGCCCCATGGTGACATGAGCGGCCTCCTCTCTCCTTCCTTTGCACAGAACCAGAGTCAAGCTGATGAGGCCGATGGAAACAGAGTAGACCCAAATGAGGAGCAGGACCTTCCTCACGCGCTCCTGAGTGACCATCACCGTGTACTGCAGCGCAAAGCACACGAACAGGTAGCGCTCCAGCGCCATGCAGGTGATTATGGTGAGGCTGGAGAAGATGCTGGCTCCTCCAGCAACGTACTGGAAGTAACACCAAGAGCTGGACGCCATCGTCCGGTGCTGGATCAGCGAGTAGATGACCGCCGGAGCGATGGTGACGGTCTGCAGGAGGTCGCTCAGTATCAGACTCTTGCAGAGGACGAAGCGCGGCAGCCAGGACAGGTCATCGGAGGTGTGGATGATGTAGGCGGTGAACAGATTGGCTAACAGAGAGAAGAGAGTCAGAAGAAGAAAAAGGCAGAGGAGCGCAGGCACTGCCGGGGCGAAAGGGATGATGAGATGGAAAAGGTGCTCGGCTCTGGGCAGCCGCTCCGTTACGCGCAGAGCGCTCCAGTGGTCCCACTGGCACTGCGAGCTGATGTTCAGCGGAATGTCACTAAGGTTTGGCATTTTCATAGAAACTAAAGGGCTGGTTTGTTGCCCATCGGTCCCCGATCAGCGGTATCTAGTGGAGAGATGCTGCGCGCCCTGATCTGCATCCCGCGGCGTCACTTTAGAGGCTGATCCGGAGAGCCCGCCCACAGAAGGGGCGTTCAATAGGTAGTGCCCCTGACCCACTTCCAGATGTTGGATCCAACTGAAATTCTGCATGTAAAGTTATTTAAATCTCTATTACAGCTCTGAACTATTTGTGTTTTCTGATCTGAACTGAGTAAAGTCTGAAATGCAGCCTGGTGAGTGTCGAGCAGTGATCTGGTTTTTCTATTCTCACACCACGGGAGACTTTGGGTGAAATTAAAGTAACTTATAATATTTACAGGTTATATTATGGGACATTATCACTATGACAGGGAGCCAGTTCTGAGCGGGGGGTCCTGGGTTGGCCACTTTTTTGGCACCCTTGCTCCTGGGGTCCCTTTGGGCATCTGGGGCTTTGGGTCTCCCGGCGCGGGACTCAGTGCTCTCCATGCAGAAAGCCCATATTCATATCTTCAGGTAACACAGAGTACATGTCAGACTTAATAATACTACTTCAGTATTTAGGTGTTACTTCATTCTATATCTCCTTCCATGTCTGTTGGTTGTTCTTTTCTTTTTCCATCTCTTTGCAGATGATGAAGCAGACTGAAGATGTTTTATCATTATCTCCCTTTTTTCTCCTCTTTCTTTCATCTTTTCTCCTTTTTCCTGTTTTTCCTTTCCTGATCTGCTTACATTGCAGTGTCCATATAATCTGTAAAACTCCCTGCATAATTATAATAAAGCTATATAAATGCATAAATCAATGGAACACTATGGCGATAGCCGTACTGCTCCACTGGGGAAAGTAAAATCTGTTGGGCTCTTTTTGGCATCAAGACAGTTATTCTTATTTCCACTGCCAGACAGGACACTGTTAAAAAAAGAAATTTTTTTTTTTAATTTATTTTTTTTACTGATTAACACTAAGTTCATTAAATCATCACAGACGCATTAGTTTTAGGTATAGATAATGATCCATTGGTTATTCCTTGATCTCTGGTTCCTTTGTGCAGATCTGATCACAAAGATGCACGATGCTCCGTTCACATCTAGTTCTGGAGCTCACTTTCACACCAAAGCTAAAAAAACAGCAAAGAAAATGATTAAAACTGTCAGAAAGAGCTTTGTTAGACAAACCCTTTATCACCCAGAAAGAACACTGAAATACATGCAACCATTTTCTACATCTAGTAAATTATACTTAGCTGCTTTGATCTGTTTGTTTCATGTCTTACCATGCTAACATGAGTGTGTTAAAGTAACTAAATATGATTAGAGAGTAGACGCCAGAAAATGGTTGCATTATTTTCATCAGTGAATAATCTTAGAACCGATCTTGCATTAGCTTATATTTCACTGAGCTCACCTGATGGATCCACAGGAATGGGTTAGGGTTAGCTCAGCAACTACTTTTTAGATAATATGTTTTAATCCACTTTACTGTGATAATTCTACTGAAATACATTTGTCTAATGACCCAAACCAGGTTCTGCACTGCGATCAAAGAGCAACTGAATAAAATAATGCAACAGCTTTTGGCATTTACTTTATCATATTTAGTTACTTTAACACATTGTTTTATGTCCTGCTAACAGGGTAGGATATAAAACGCTGGCTGAACTTTTCCTTTTTTTTATATTATAAACCTGCCCAGAGCCGCTGGAGTTGCTTTCTCTGGGTGACGCTGCAATAACAGGGAATATTGATGCAGCAATCCCATTTCAATCCGAGAGGATTCCAGAGAAACAGCATTTAATATGCAGTAAATGCAGCAGCTGTCTGCTTCTGTTTCCTTGAACCCCAGTGGGCCTTAGCTGTTGGGATCCGGAGGCTTGCCCACCAGAGGGCGCCAAGGATCCCTTCCTGAGGGCTTGTGCTCACCTGCAACACCTGTTTTCCATCTGTTCATCAAGAGGTCCCTACTTAAGGAGGTGGAGAGCTTCACTCCAGTGCCAGAGTGTTTGCCAGTTATGGTTAGCAAGCCTGAGCCAACCTGCCTGTCTGAATCTTTGACTCCCTGAAAGCCTGAACCTGAACCTGATTTGTTTTGTCTTCTCTGCTTCCCAGGTTGAACCTGTCTGAAACCAGAAACCCTGAAGAGTTTCTCTGTTGGAAATCTGTCTGTCTGATCTCTGAAGAGTCTGGAAGGGAAACTCAAACCTGTGATCTGAAAACTCTCAAACCAAGCTCTGCCTCCTCCAAGCCCTCAGCCTGCCATCAGCCTCTGGACCCTCCTGGTTCCCCCCCTCTGCCACTCTGCTCAAACTCCAGAACAGGTACAGACCTGCACCTTCACATCCTGCAAATTACCTGGACTTCTGCTAACTCCTCTGTCCCCCTCTGCAGTGAACCCAGTCGTGACCTGTCCAGGATCTGATAACCCTGATCTGTTTTATTGTACTCTAAATAAACCTTTGAACTTTTTCCCTGTCTGATGAGTGTTCTGCACGTGGGTTAGGAACCAGAAACCAAACATGACTTCAGCAGATGGCCGCTCACACTGAGCCTGGTTCTGCTGGAGGTTTCTTCCTGTTCAAAGGGAGTTTTTCCTCTCCACTGTCGCTTCAAGCATGCTTAGTGTGAGGGATTGCTGAAGAGTCAATGAGTCGATGCAATCAGCTGGTTTTCCTTAGAAAACTTTGAATCAATCTGACTGGATGATCTGGTGAACTGGAAAGTGACCTGAGATGACATGATGTGAATTGGAGTTATAGAAATAAAGTGAATATATCATTAAATTATAAAACATGATTCCTGGGGTATATAGGCAGAACTAGAAAGGATATATATTTATACGTATCGGGTTACAGCTGTGTTTTCACACAGTCACTACCTCTGACATCACATCCTCAAGCTGCACCTTAAAACCAACAGAAAACTTTTTTTCCCCTCTTGACAGGAAGCTGAAACATTCAGGTGGACACCACATTCCCCCTGGTGCAACCTGTGGAACTATTCCTGCTGGTGAAAAGGAATGCACCAAGGAGGTCCTGGTGACCAAAGGAGGACTGAACAGGCTGCACACAGGGGGAGGATCATTGTTAGACCCCCAAAATGAGGCCTGAAAGTAAATATAAAGCAGTAAATATGAGCAAAAAGGTTGTTTGTATTTATATGACATAAATGCATTGAGGAATATTTTTCAGGTGGAAACACTATTTTAAATGTCACCATGTCTGATTTAAAGGTGATTAAATCAGCTTTGAGTCTGTGTGATTTTCTGTGTTCTATCACACACCAGCCCCTCCCATTTCATTGCACCTGATAATAAAAAAGATCTACTTATATTTCTAGAAGCGAATAGATAATCAGGCTATTAGCAAAATATTTCTGCTTTAGTTTCCTGCCATCTGCTGCCGTCCTTCTGTTAAAGCGACGTCTGACCAAACATTTCGCTGAACGCAACCAACAGCAGCAGCATTTCCACAATGAAGCAGACTTCTACTGATTAACTGTGTTGGGCACGTTACTTTGAAAAAGTAATTAGTTATAGTTATTAGTTACTTCTCCCAAAAAGTAACTGAGTTAGTAACTAACATTGTTGGAGAGTAACAGATTACATGTGACGATGTTACGTAATTTAATTACAAAAAAGAGTAACTGTAATTCTTTACAGTTACAATGAGAAAATATTAAGAATTACAAATTTAGTTACATTTAAAAAAAAAAATAAAGAAAAACCTTTGCGAAATATGTAAAGATATTTTATTGCTTAGTGCCCTGTATCGCCGTTTCCCGCTACGGCTCCTTGTGTCGGAATCTCTTTATACATCAGCCAATCCCATCCTCCCCTCCCTCATGACAAGCCGTACGAGTCCTAGCATGAAAAAAGGTTCATTGTGCGACCTGAGTAACGCGCAGTAACGGGGTGTCGGCATGGTAACTGCGTTATAGTTACAGTCAAAGTAATTAGTTAGATTACCTTGTTACTATAAAAAGGTAACGGCGTTAGTAACGGTGTTACCTTGAATGCTACCGTTACTTCCATCCCTGTTTAGTAGCTCATTCACCCACTGAGCCTGATAGCAGTGACCTGAAACCACAGAGGTCCTCAGAAAACCCTGGATTCAGCAACAGCAACTGGAAACCATGTAGAGAAACAAGGTAAAACTTCCTGGATGATGGACTGTTGGTCAACCAGCACAGTGAAGCTGGAGCAGTTCAGACATAATGAATGATTGGAGGTCCAAAGAGCGAGAAGAGCAGTCCGCCCCCTGCTGTTCAACGCGTGGAACTGGAGCCCCTTAGACCAAAGTCTCAGTGTCCTCTCTAAGGGAGGATGAAGGCATGAGAGGAGCAAAGAGATGAGAATAGAAGACCACGGAGAAGAAGGGAGGAGTAACTGCATGCCTTCAGGATTATTTAGGAGCTGTTTGTCTGCGAGGAACAGCTGCTCATTCAGGGAATGTCCAGGAATAGGAGGAGGAAGAGGAGGTGAAGGAGAGGAAGATGGAAGGAGGAAGACAAAAGGAGAGCAGAAAATACACCAAGAAGAAAAACTGTTGACTCTCAGTGTTTATTTAACAGAAACTAGTCCTCACCCCTGTCTGTCCCCTCTGCTACAGGCGAGGAGAACTGGTCATGGCCGGCCGCAGTCTCAGCTGGCGCTGTCCGTCAGGAGCCACAGGACTCTGAATGCAGGGACATGAGCTGAGCTGTATGGAAGCTGGAGTCCTCTGGGGTTAGACTGAGAAAGGGGAGAATGGACAGGGATGGGAGAACCAACATGTCCAAAGTTGGACATGGTTGCTATTAAACAGGACTTGGACAAATGTTTACAAAAGGATAAATAAAAAAACATCATAAACAAGGAAACAAACACCAGCTGGATTCAAACTAGCAGGACGCCTCATTTGGGCTGAATTCTGAGCAGGATTCAGGATTCAGGGCCGTTAGCAAGCATGGCTCTATTTCTGGGATGATTAGAGCGCTGATCTTAGAGCACGCATGATAAAGGAGAAGCTACGATTCACCAATGGATCAATATTTATACCTAAAACTGATATGTTTGCTGTGATTTAATGAATAATCAGTAAAAAAAAGTCTCTGGGAGCGGCCATTTTTTCCCAAATCTAGTAGCCCCTCCCTCCTGCCATCTTCCAGCAGTGACGTCACGGTGCGGTAAGCCTAGCGCCATTCTCCCCGCTTTCCAAGCTAAATCAATGGGAACTACTAGACACATCTGCAATCAACAACAATTATTGAAGATTTCCAGAGGACTTCACCATTGAAATTCACCAGAGCTATAGTGAAACTGACAATGCCCACGTGCATGGCAGCTGGATGCTGGAATACATCGGGTAAAAGTGAAAAAAAGAGTTATTCCACCTTTCTGATTCCTGATCCTCCACGGACGGGTTGGTCGTTGGATCGCCAACTTGAAGAGGGAGGATTTGCCATCGAACTTCTGGCCAGAGAAAAAACCCGTAATATGTAGCCAACATTTGGAAGAAGAATGTTTTCAAGATGACTTGGATAATAGCGCGTTGTGACAAACACCAGATACAGCACTGGGACTTGATCAACAGCCGATACCGCACCGTGACAATGTCACTAACCAGTAGGTGGCAGTAGTGTTCTTTGACAAACATGGATGCCTCCAGTAAAGCACATTCACATGAAAATTACTCTGAATTAAAAACACTGATTATTTATTGAACAGGATGGAATCATTTCAGATTTAAAGAACTTTCAGACGTTTGATTTTCAGAATATGAGCCACTTTTCCTTTTATACCCGATCAGTTCTTCTAACACAGCAGTGAGGTCAGACCAGTGGAACGAGCCCTGAAAGCCTCCATAGTCCTCCACCCCAATCACAGGCTTCTGCTTTCAGCTCAGAGATCCTCTCAGGTGATACAGCTCCTCACATGCTCTCGTTCCAGATGTTCATATCCATCATCTCCTCCTGCTGGTCATGATCTATGCCTCACAACCATCTGGCCGCAGCAGGGCCCACATTCATCCACGTGAAACTGTCAGTGCATCAGCTGCTCCATCCCACAAACACCCTGAAGAAGACACCGTAGATAAGATGGGAAGTCATCCACCTTAACATCAAGTCTGACCAACCTTCAGCTATTTTACCAAGACAGGGTCAAAACGTCCGTCTCTGGAAGGTCAAAGCTGCTCAGACTGCAGCAGAGTTCTACTGAGGGTTGACTCCAAACACAACTCTTTGTAGACAGCACATGAGAAAGTGTCCAATGTTGGTTCCTTTAGTCTCACCCCCTTCCTCTATCAAGGCAGGGCCCTGATAGAGGAAGAATCAAAATCCTCCTGAATCATTCCTTCACACTAGGGGTGCACTGATTTATCAGGGAAGATGGGTGATCAGCCGATACTAAGATGTGAAATTGATCTTTGCAGAATGATGAAAAAGGGGACCCCATTTCATCATTCTGCTTCATTCTATCTCTATTCTCCCACTCTGCAGAATCTGTTAGTTCAATCTCTAACGTTCTGCTCTCTCTGCTTTTTCTCATAGTAGCTTCATCTGGTCTGTTCCTGTTTGGCTGTGACTCCATCCTGGAGAGAAATATCAGCTGTGCTGCTGCCATCAACACCTTTGTTTCTAGATGTTGGAGCTTGGCCTGTTTTCCAGTGTAGTCCTGTTTCTCTGACTGTGACTAACTGGATGTCCACCCTGGACAGAGAGGAGGGGTCCATCCTGGACAGGTCTCCAGTCCATCCAGGGCAACACTGAGACAAACAGGACAAAAAACTATTCACACCTAAGGAGGATTTAGAGAAGCCAATTAATCTAACAATCATGTTTTTGGACTGTGGGAGGAAGCTGGAGTACCTGGAGAGAACCCACGCATGCTCAGGGAGAACAAGCAAACTCCATGCAGAAAGACCCCGGGCCGGGAATCAAACCTGGAACCTTCTTGCTGCAAGGCAGCAGTGTTACCCACTGCACCACTGAGCTGAAACGTTTTACCTATAAAACATATTAGTTATCTGGTTTCTAACATGGAAAAAAGAATGACAGGATTGGTCAGCTTGGATTTTAGAGCCAATTCTTAATCTCACTTCATCGCATCATTGACTAAACGTTCTTATTAGGTGTTTGGAGATGAACTAGATCTATTTTTTCTGAGTTTTTCCTCCTTGATGTCATAAAATGGCCGGACTCAGTGAGAAGTTGTGGTGAAGCTGCATTAGAGCAGAGCGTCCTCAGGTTACGGTGCAGACGATGGAGCAGGAGGAGGATGTATGATCGGAGCTGGGATGATGCAGTCCGTTAGGAATCTGCCCTAATCCCTGCATGTTTGAATGCATCTATGTGAGCGGGAAAGTTCTGTCCTTCCTGCATGGCTCACCGAGTCAGGAGTCCATCTCTAAGGAGAGAAGCTCCAGCTTCCTGAAGCCTCCCTGGGTTTTCCTTTTCTGACTGAATGTCAGTGAGCTTATCTGTAATCTAAGTATGGGGGCAGTGGGGGGGAAAGAAGGGGGATGTCCATCAGTAGATTGTAAGGAGGCACAATGCAAAGTGGGCTTTGATTGGTCAGCTCTGATGAGGGGGGCCCAATGGCGATCATTTGGAGCGAGATGAGTGATGGAGCAGAGGGTACTTATGGAGAAGAAGAACGCCACGGTGACGCCGACCCGTGTGGAGGAAGACTTTCCGTTCCAGTGTGTGACCTGCAGAACCCAGCGCCATGGTAAGACAGACAGGAAGATGAGCGAACATGAGAACGTTTTTTGATCTTTTCGGGATTTCTGCAGATGGTGATAGAAAAAGAGGCAATTACCTCAAAGGAAGATGTTTTAGGCCCATTCAGATGACTGTCCTTCTCTGGAAAACCAATGGACCGCCTATCGATTCGGATTTTTAGCTATTTGGGTCTCCTGGAAACATTTCTCTCTTTCTGAAACCTTTTCTTATTACACAGAGAGCGTTTCTCTGAAGCAGATCTATAAAGGAAGGAGTGATGCAGAAGATAAAGGCGCTCAGCTGTGTGGAGAGCAGGCGTGCCGTCTGTCCTGCCAGCTCTAAAATAGGACGGTCACCTTCAGGAAATCCCTTTCAAATCCTCATCCAGTCTCACCTTAAAAATAGCTCCAAGATGGCAGGACTGGTAGTGTTTTAAAATGCTGTTAGGAAAAAGGTCCAAATAACTGCAGAAGATGGGAGTGTTTAGACTATAGATAATATGGGAAAGTAGTTTTATATTATCTCTATAGTTTAAGGTTTAACTGAAGCACAGAAGCTACCAGGCAGAGTTAACTGGACCAGCAGACTCACATGACCCAGTGGAGTAGAAGAACAGCGTGTCTGAAGTTGCTCAACTTCCACTTTAAGAAGCGTCCTGAACGCGTTGGGCCAACTGCTGCTGGATTAAACCTCACGTCATGCTGATAGGAAGCTATTTCCACCTCCTGGCTAACAGTTGCAGACATGCATCTTCAGATCTTAGCTCCCTGAGGAATCCAGCTCCTCCCGACTCTAAGCTCCGCATGGGGAGGACATCAGGAGGTTTGGGGCTCTAAAGGGTTTCTTTGAACCATATTTTATGGGGGTAGAATGATTATGTGCAACATTAATTCATTTATTTATGATAAATATGTTTTCTTGGTGATCTGTGAAGAAGCCGCAACCCTTTAGTGGCCAGAAATAATCCTCTAGAACAGGCATCCCCAAAGTTGGTCCTTGAGGGCCGCAGTCCTGCAGGTTTTAGAGGTTTCTCTGCTCCAGCACAGCACATTTACATTGATAGCTGATTAACAGGCTTTTGCTGAACTGCAATCATCAAAATCAGCTGTGCTGAAGCAGAGAAACCTCTAAAACCTGCAGGACTGCGGCCCTCAAGGACCGACTTTGGGGATGCCTGCTCTAGAAGATTCTTCTGGTCTGAGATTTGATTGAGCTTTCAGGGCTTTGGTTGTTAATAAACATCTGGACAGAAATGTCATAATGGACTTTAAAGATCTGACCCCCATGCAGAGAACCAATCAGAGACCAAGGGTAAAAGTTAACTGGTTTATTGAGAGTTAGCAAAAACATAGATGGAGTCCAGGCTTATCCAGTGATACAGGAAGGCTTCCTGCCGAAGAACAAAGACAAAGCAAGTTTAGACTCAGAGAGACATGCTAAGGTTAGACTCTGCTAATCTTAGTTTGGCTAGAGTACCAAATACTGGCAAACACTCTGGTGTCCATGTTGTGACAGCCTGCTGCTCAAATACTCCTCTGGTAAAGACCCAACGAGCCGCAGGTGTGCAAGTAGGCCCAATGAGAACAGGCCCCATCTGGTGGTGGAGAGAAGAAAAACATTTAAAAAAAAAACTGGAATCCTAACAAGAAATCCATTCAACTGAGGGACAAAATTTGTGTCGGATGGGATTCAATTGGAAAATGATCCCAAAAACTAGTTTTAAAATAGTTGAAGCAAGTCCACAAAAAATCCTAAATTTTAACCCAATTGAAAATGTATGAACAGTTGATTCTTGTATGTAGAACCTCTGCAATCAGTTCTGGGTTTAAACCTGCAGACAGTAAAAAAGCAAAAGCCATTTAGTCCTAATTAAATCACTCCAGCAATATTAGATTTAGACTCTAAACTTTTAAACTTTATTTATCCCTTGGGATTCTTCCTTCGGGGAAACTCCTCTTCCTGTGGCTTATAGACAATATAAAAAGAGTGTATATAGTAACAAAAAGCATAAAAGAGAAAACTTGTAATTTCTCTGTTTTGCATGTTCAAAAAAAGATAAAATCGTCCCACGGTTGGAAAACAGTAGAATAAATTAGAAGGTACAAAAGAGCTGAAAAAAGTTTTAAAAAAGAGCAAATAAAGAGTAGAAACTAGAGAACATTAGAAACTAACTTCAGAAAAAACGTTCATGCAGAGATAGATGCATGTAAACCTCAGTCAGTATACTCTCTGCAGATTTCCCAAGAAGAAATCATCTATTGTTTAACTCTTAATAGATAAAACAGATAAAATAGGTATAAACATGTGATGCAGAACAGACTATAGGCTGACTGTGACCTCAGAGACCCATTTAAAGGAGATCAGAGAACAACAGGAAGTCTCCCTAAATCTGCTTCTGTCAGACACAAGATGTCAAAACAAAGAAAAACTATCTGAACTAAAACTAGCACTCTATAGAGAGAGCCAATCAGTGACACCGAGGAGGGGTGTGAATCTATTTCAGAAGAAGAGAGATGTTTCAAGAAGCTTTAGAAATGTAATTATTTAAAAGATAAATAAGTGCAATAAACTTATATCTTTCTTGGGTTTCTGTTTTTTAAAGTATTTTATAAATCCGTACACTGACTGAGGAACATAAAATAATTAGCAGCTGACAGCAGATGAACCTGCAGAGGCTCCTTTAGAAAAACCCACTTTGATTGAAAAAACAAACATCTGTTTTGTTCTTATGTTTTAGAGCCGCAAACATCCAGATTTTGCACGTTTTCTACATTAGTTGTAGTTATATAGTCTTTTCTCTGGTGCTGGATGTAAATGCTTACCTAGATGCTTTCTTGATCGCCTTCAAGATCATCTGCAAAGATCTTAGGTGTTTCTCTCTCCCTGCAACAAGCCAACATCTCAGGAATGATCTTTTCTGATATCACTCAGCAGACATGATGACCTCTTTTACCATCTTCCATCTTCTTTTCTACCTTTTTCTTCCACCCTCTAAGCCCACCGACGCCCAAACCGATGCCCGCTCCTTCCTGACTGAGGAAATGATAACAGGTATTTTACCCTTCACATGTCCTTTAAATGACCTTTGATTCCTTCAGATTTCCTGGACAATCTGCTGGTTTGTGCAAACTGAGGTGAAATGCCAGGAGGAGAAAACATCAAGATCTCATGTGAATTTGACCTGCTTCTTCTCTTGGGACAGAGTTCAAAGCTGCCTTCGACATGTTCGACACAGACGGAGGCGGTGACATCAGCACCAAGGAGCTGGGCACCGTGATGCGGATGCTGGGCCAGAACCCGTCTAGAGAGGAGCTGGATGCCATCATTGAGGAGGTTGATGAGGATGGTGAGGATGCAGTGAAACATGAAGGTTGACCTTTTCTGTGCTCTGGTTTCATGTCTGTCGTACCAAAGCACTGGTCCTGAAATGCTTAGGCGGGTCCCTGCATGGTTTAGATGCTTCCCTGCTGCTACTCAGCACATTAGAGAAGCTGAATGAGTTCCTTCATGCATCATCTTCAGGTTAAAGAAGAGATGATCAGGACAAACATCTCTGGACTCGTTTGACCGGAACCCGGTCCAGTCTCTGTCAGAACCGCTGTTTACGGCTCAGGTCCGAACAGGGTGTTGATGTGAGTCTAAATAAGGAGATACCCAGGGCGGTATTTGATTGCTGTGGGGGGGTGTTATTCATCAGCAAGCAATATGTTAGACTTCAGACTAGCTTTCTGCACAACTCAGGCCTGCAGGTTCAACCAGCATCTAAAGGCTGCTGTAGCATAAAAGGAAGAACCTGCAGGAACCCTGTTCCCTGTTCCACACAGAAAGAAACTCCATGTTTTATGGATCCTCCATAACACTGGGCTTACATGGGGCAGTCGCCTCACAGCTGTAGCGTGGATGTGTTCATCACACTGAACGCTGCAACTAGGCTGTACCAGCTACAGGCCCAGTTATAGAAACAGTGCTGGAGAGAATAAAAAGTTCACGTTCCGCGGTATTATAGTGGAGATTATCCCCGCCTGTTACCTAGGAGACCAGGGTTCCATTCTCTGACGAGGAGCCAACTGGAGTGGCGGCCTAGTGTTTAGTGCATAGAACTTGAGCCCCACTCCCACAGACTGTCACTGTAGGTCCCTGAGCAAGACCCTTAACCTTCACTACTCCCTGGGCGCCCCACGATGGCAGACCACTGCTCCCCAAGGGGAGGGGTAAAATGCGGAGGTACATTTTTCCAATGTGAGATCAATAAAGCTCAATTATTATTCTTAGGATGTGTGAACACGTTTTTTCCAGTGGTGATTCTTCTTAGCAGTGTGATGAACCTCAACGTCTGTCGTTGTTTCCTGCGTCTGGAAGCCCTGATTAGACGATCGTTTGTCGTATCCACTTCCCAAAGCCGACTGTGAAGGAAATTCACCAAAGGCTGCCTTCTTCTCCTGACTCTCTGCAAACTTCCTCAATGTTACAGGCGCCACCATGATGGTCTGCTTGTTTACCTCTAGAGAGCAGTAGTACCGTAGATTGCCACAAGGCGCTGAGGAACCGTGCTAGCGTGGCGTGGCGTGGCGTGTAAACGGTCTTAAGGAACAGAGCTTGGCACAGTGAACTGATCCAAGCTCGGCCGGGATCGGTTTTCAGAGGGTAGTGGAAATGGGGCTTATGTCTCTGTGTTGGCCTGGCAGCACCTTGGGCCCCCCCCAACAGAGCTGGAGGAGGAGTCTGGAGAGAGGGAAGACTGGGAGTCTCTGCTGAGACCCCCTAACTTACCTCTTCTCCTGGGTCGCTCTGCCGATTGTTTTCATTCACCTGATGGACTGAGGCCTTTATCTCAGAGAAACACCCTGCAGTGACAGCAGTTTATAGCCCAATTTCACATATTTCACAAATCTAACTTGAGAAAACCAAGAAGTTACTGAATGACAGTAAAATGTGTTTGACCCGAATCCATGTGTCCTCAGGCAGCGGTACTATCGACTTTGAAGAGTTCCTGGTCATGATGGTGCAGCAGCTGAAGGAGGACCAGGCCGGCAAGAGCGAAGAGGAACTTTCAGAGTGTTTCCGCATCTTTGACAAGTAGGAACCTCTGTAATAGAATCTCATTAGTTTCACTCAAGAAGCACCAAACTCTGAAAAATCTGATCTGTTAATGAAAACATTTTAGACAGAAGAAACATAAAGCAAAAACGTTTTGGGCAGAAGAAGTAAGAAAACACCTAATTTGACCACAGTGGATCCAAAATGGAGCAGGATCAAAAAATACCAGACAGGAACATGATGAGAAGGGGGACAGAAAACTTAACGATGCAATCTCACTGTGAGGAGTATGTTTGGGAGTCGCTGCTGGTCCTGCTGGTCCTGCTGGTCCTGCTGGTCCTGCTGGTCCTGCTGGTCCTGCTGGTCCTGCTGGTCCTGCTGGTCCCCAATGAAGAAAAAGACAAACATTCCAAGCACATTATTTCAGTTATCCTGTCATGATTTGTCTCAGAGCTTAGGCATCTATCCTGCTCATTGGAGGATATTTTCTGTATCCAGGATCACATTCTTTCAGTCATGATTTCTCGACCATAGGTGAGGGTAGGAACGTAGACCAACTGGTCAATCCCGAGCTTTGCCTTTTCGATCAGCTCACTCTTCACCTCAACAGACAGGTGAATTATCTGCATTACAGCAGCAGCCCAACAAATCATTCTATGGTTCGGCTGATCCATTCTCCTCTCGTGAACAAGACCACAAGACACTTGAGATCCTCCATTTAAGGCAGGAACTCTCCTCAAAGCTGAAGGGGACAAGTCACCTTTTTTCAAATGAGAACCATGGTGCCAGACTCTCATCCCAGCCGCTTCAAACTCGACTGCGAACTGTCCCAGTGCTTGCTTGATGTTGGCTGGAGGGAGCCAGCAGAACGAGATCTGCTGGGCCCCAGACCAGACGCCCTCTGGCCGTCGGCTGCTGGTGTCCCACATAGACCCGGAACAGCTGTACCTTAATGCTGCTAATTCAGCACAATCTCCTGATCTGCTTGTACAGAGACCAAATGGCCCCTAGCAAAGGGCCCCTGACTCTGTACTCCTGAAGTGTACCCCCTACAGTGCCCCTGCTTTCCATTCCAGAGGTTTGCCAGAGTTGCTTTGAGGCTGGCTTTTCCCAGGGCCTCTCCAAAAAGCCTGCAATGCCCCATACCCATGTGAGTGTGTGAAGGGAGGATCGTTAAAGGGACTTGTTGGCCTGGCTGAATAGGTGGATGGCCTCGCCTGTTCAGCCAGGCCAACAAGTCCCTGAGACTCTTCACCAGCATTCTTGTGAACTGGATCAGCGCTGGGCCTGAGGCTGATGACGTTTCATGATTTCACCACCACATGAGAACGGACAAGTACACATACTGAAAAATGGCCATGAACTCCTGTAAGCCCCTTATGGCCTGCTTTCTGGATGAAATAATGAGCTGATGTTTAATAGCTTTGTTGCACAGACCAGCTGTCACTGGGCATACTGGCTGTGGAAAACACTGCAGCAACATGTGCTTCAGCTAAACAAACAAATACACTGAGAATAATGCAATGAATCATTGGGACGCCATTTATGCAGGGACACATTTATAAGCTGCCAGGATTTCTAGAAACACCTGCAGCCATTTGCTGGTCTTTGAGCACCTCTCATTTTCAGCTGTGAGATCTTTAAAAGCAGCATCCCAGAGAGATCAGGGTGTGAGGTTTGGCAACGCCCAGGAATTCCACTTCCTCTTGAATTCCTGTAAGCTTCTTACCGCCTGATTTCTGCCAACATGACACTGAATGAGCAACCGTGAACGCAGATCTGGACGTGCTGCAGCTTCTCTGAATATCCTCCTGCTGTGGGCCACTGAATGGAAAGACCTGATGTTTTGTTTCTGAACGCCTCGGGCTGTTTCATCCTGTCAGGGTCTTCAATCAGAGCCACATCTTAGATCCCTAAACCTACATAGATCTGACCAAAACCAAACCTGAGGGTATCTGTTAAACATCACTATAATTCAGAAAGGTTATATTTGCAAGCTGCTTATAATGAGATCAGAGAAATCAAACATCCATGGCTCCTTTAGATGAAAACCAGCTTTAAAGACGAAGCTGATCTTTTCATCATAAACTCTGTTTGTTGGTGTGAAGACGTTAAAGAGAAATGAGATGGGAAGCAGCCGCTCTAAGAGTTTCTCTCTCCCTGCAGGAACGGAGACGGTTTTGTTGACCGGGAAGAATTTGGAGACATCCTTCATATGACTGGAGAACAAGTCACAGAAGAAGATATTGATGAAATGTTTGGTGAATCAGACACAAACAAAGACGGAAAAATAGATTTTGATGGTAAGACTGAGCTTTTAGCAGCATTTTACAGAAACCACCTTATAATCAAACCCACTACCAAGGAAAAGAGTTTTTATTTCCAGTTATACATTTATTATAACTATCAACACACTGATCAGAGTGAAAACAGTCAGTCCACCTGATTCATGGGAGCACTGGGAACACACCAGAGAGGTTGAAGTGGCGACATCTAGTGACCGCATACGGTACTGCAAGAAGGACACATACATTGGCCCTTATTTAGGAAGACAATTTTATAGCTAATAAGCAAAGATTCATAACTACTTATGAACACTGACTTTAGGCTATAACAGTAGAAATACGTTGGACAGATGATGGATAAATACTTTAAATGACTGCATCTCCTGAGGGAAGTGAAAGCAGCCATACCTGTTAGTCAGCCTTCCGTAGTTCCCACAAATGTATTTATAGTCATGAAACTTTTCTATTTTAAGTGTCCTCTCAGCAAAGTAGCTCTCTGAATAGCTGTCTGAGCACCAAGAGAGGAAGAAGAGAAGACCAGGAGATTTCCTTTCAAAGTGGAGCCGTATGGCTTAATGGATAAAAACTGGTAGATTCAGGGTGACATCGAATGGCAGGGATGGAGAGACGGAAAATAAAGGGAAAAGGAAGGGAAGGAATGGAGAGAGGAGGGCTAAAAAGTTAAAAGAGAGGACAGAACAGAGAAGAAAAAAGGTTAAAAACAGAAGTCTGCTTCTACACCTGCAGAAAGAGAAATATTTCATTAGAAACACAAACCTCACAGCGTTGATCTGCTTCTCTATCTGAAGGCCAAATTAGTCAAACTAGCGGGAAACAGTTTTCAGAAATTTGCTCAGATCAGGATATTCAAAGCTTGATCTGCATCGGTTTAAACCCTCTCTACAAATAAGCCTCTAAATAAAACCCAGTGCAGCCAATTAAAATTAAAAATGAAAACCCTTTTATACGTTGAGCTGTTCTGTGGAGGCCTCAGCTGTTCTGTTTGAGAACATGAAGACCAAAGAACCCAGCTGGCAGCTCAGAGGTCAACTAATAGGGATGTTTAAAGTTGGGTCGGGTCAAGATACAAAATCCCATCTCCTCTCATCTCGTCATTTGAAAATTAAAAGAGAGTAATAGACCTATAAAGCCAAGCCAATATAACGTCTTTCCTAAAGCAGTGGATCACTCCCTTTTAACTTCCTGTTCAAAGGGAGTTTTTCCTCTCCACTGTCGCTGCAAGCATGCTTAGTGTGAGGGATTGCTGAAGAGTCAATGAGT
>NW_015151954.1:119608-121155 GCF_000732505.1 Cyprinodon variegatus | reverse complement strand
GTCTCCCTGTCTCCCTGTCTCCCTGTCTGTCTCCCAGTGTAAAGCAGAGCTGTTCTCCAAGGTTTTTCCTCCTGATTTTCATCATTTAGATCTGAGTGATAAACTCTGATCTCAGCCTAAAGTCTGTGTTTCTCCCAGAGCATCCAGCAGACCGCCTCGCCACCAGAGGCCTGAAGCAGGCGGTCAGGGAGCCTTTTATCGCCCTGCTGCAGCCTGCAGGTTTATAGCCTGCAAGCCCCCCCATCACCAATGAACACCCCCCCACTGGAAGCATCAGGTTGGGTGTCTGGGTGCCCGGATGTAGGAGGGGCTTGATCTTCTCCCCTGTTCAGCCGGACATGGATCAGCTATTCAGGGCACAGTGAGGGCGGGGTCACAGTGAGGGCGGGGTCACAGTGAGGGCGGGGTCACAGTGAGGGCGGGGTCAGCCTCAGGGAGGAACAGACGGCCCCCCCACCCCGCCTCTCTGACCAGAGATCTGTATTTTAGTTGTTTTTTGGTCATAGTAACATCCCTTTATGCTGATTTTATAGCAGCAGAACTTCCTGCTTCCTTTGGCTGGAAGTTGATCCCGTTTCTTCATCCTTCCTCTTCTGGATTCTTCCCTCAGTTTTCCTCCATTTAGAAATAAAATCTAAACTAACTAATAAAATAAAATCGAAACTATAATCACCTCCTTTGCTCGGGCTGCTTGGCTTCATGCACTGCTAAAACAATCCAGAAATAAGGAAACATTTCTTAAATCAAGTGTATTAACCTTTAATTTGAGCAGATAAATAATAGAATGACATTTTACTCTTAGAATAAGATAATTAGATAATATTAAGACAAAAACAAATAAGACAATGCAATAGTTTTTTCTTATTTGAAATGTAAGTTGTATTGTTCTATTGGCAAAGTGTCTCACTTTCCTCCTCAATTCTAGAAAACAATGAATAGATTTTAGATTTCTTTCTCTTTTTTTTGCAGCGTGCCAGGAGCCTGGGAGCCCTAGGTGTGATTGGCCTGCCCTGGCCCCAGAACCCTAAAAGTTCAGGATACTAAATCTGGAATCCTGTGAGCCGCAGTGGGAGGGGCCTGGATGCCCCGTTTAAAGTGTGTCTGAACCTTGTCTTGATGTCTAGTCTCTCTGTTGGGGTGCACACGGATTGACCACTCCTTTGGGCTTTTCTTTCTGCAGCGGATAATTGGAGGGAAAGCTAATCAAACATGGTAAGATGAATTAACTTTAGCTGATCTGAGGAGTTCATCTCTAATCCAGGCTGTTTGAAACGCAAAGCGAAATGATGAAGAAATGAGAATATGATGGATTAATAATCCTGTGGCTTTTCTTCTGCTGGAGGCAGCAGGATGTTTATCTTTGTATTTAATTCACTTTGCTTTCATGATCAAACTGAACCTAAAGCTTCTAGTTCTCTGATTTCTGTTCTTTAAACAGAGAAAGTTTCAGTCCTTTATCCTTTAGGTCTTAATGCTGAACGCTGATGAGCAGCAGGATGGAGGGTCAGCTGGGAAAGTGCAGATTCTGCTTAGGAATCAGATTCCAG
>NW_015151954.1:116889-117988 GCF_000732505.1 Cyprinodon variegatus | reverse complement strand
GGGGGGGGGGGGAGGCCTGAAATAGCTGGACTCATTTTCAACCATAAGTCCTTTTGAGAAGCAACATGTGACCCGCAGCAGCATTTCTTTGGGAAATCATTGGGAATGTTGTCGAACAAAACCTGGAAAAGATTTCAGTTTATAACCCAAAGGATTCTGATGTCATTTCAATTAAAACACATTTTCAAGTTTCTAGGATTTAGAATTATCTTTGCATTCTAAATCTAAATAGGATTTAGAATGATTTTCTTTATCTGCAGAGATATAATCTGCTGTCCAGTAGTTTGTGATAAAGGAGACGCAGAAAATAAAAGCTGGATGATCTCCACTGCTGTGGGTTAGAGCGATAATGAAGCCTGGAGGGAAATAATGTCTGTTCTTTTATAGACTGACGCTCAACAAGAGGCCCGCTCCTACCTGAGCGAGGAAATGCTGTCTGGTGAGTACTGAGAAAAAAAACAACACGCTAGAATTTAGAGCATAAACCTGCTGCAAGAAGAGGACTGATTCTTAAATTAGGACCATAAAGATCAGCTGCTCATCTCGTTTGCTTCTCCACCACAAGCTGTCAGCGTTTCCTGCATGTTCATCAAGATGTTTACAGAAAAACTGAATAATAATAAAATGATCATAAACATTCAGCTGAACTGAAGGAATATTGCCTGATGTTTCAAAGACCATCAAATCAAGGGCAAACATAGAACTACACATTATAGATTTACTGGCATTTCAACGCACCTAAATAATCAATGTTACCATAGCAACAAGCTGGATGTCTTTACTCTTCATCACCATCTTCATAATGATGAAGTGTTTAGTGTTTCTCGGATTAAAGCGGCTCATCTCCTCCTTTCCCTCAGAGTTCAAAGCTGCCTTTGATCTGTTCGACACTGATGGCGGCGGTGACATCAGCACCAAGGAGTTGGGTACCGTGATGAGGATGCTGGGCCAGAACCCCACAAGAGAGGAGCTGGATGAAATCATCGAGGAGGTTGATGAGGATGGTGAGATGGACTTCATAAAAAAAAACTCTCCTCCATAATCAGCAGCAGAGTCAAAATTATTTGTTACTTCAGTAGAAGTTTAGATCCTGCAGTTT
>NW_015151954.1:111522-112770 GCF_000732505.1 Cyprinodon variegatus | reverse complement strand
GCAAACATTTTATTAGCTTATACTTGCCTTTTTACCAGATTAGAAACATGAAAAGTTAGAAACAACAAGGAAATCTACGAGAATAAACAGGCATATTTATGAGAAACATGTAAATTTAGGAGATTCTATGTGTTGTGTTTCTATATGGTGTCATTCATGTTGACTTTAGAAACTTCCATGAGGATTATTCATCATTAAATGTTCTTTATGTGTTTTAATCTCGCATTGCTTTGCCAATATACAAGTTTAAATCTAGAAAATTTTGCTAAATTTTTCTTCTAAATTTCTGTTTTTTTCTTATTAATTTCCAACTTTTTCTCTTATATTTGTTTTAATTTCGTAAATGTTTGTGTTTATTCTCCTAAAAATGTTTTTAATGTTTAGTAGAGCTGAAAATGTAAAATCAACGAGTTTTAATTGGATTCTATGCTTAATCCTGTGTTTCCTTCACATGATGATAAAACTGTTTTTTTTTTCATTATTTTAGGAAAATAAAAACCACTTCCTGTGATAAAAAGAAAAGTTAGGGGTTAAAATGCTGTTTTATAAAAGCAGCTCTAGATGCACAAACAGGGAGGAGGAAATCTATAAGCTTTTCTATTTTTAAACATAGAAATCTAACCTTAGCAGACAGAGAGATGCTTTTAGCTCCAGAGCCAATCTACTATAGTTTATCCTGGACAACATTTTATATTATAATCTGATACCACTAATAAAATAGTTTATCATAAAAATAACTATAAGATGAAAACCAAACATTTATCTGTTATAAATGAAATAAACAAAAAGCTTTATGCTCAGATTTTTACAGCATTTATAACAGCAACTTTATTTTTGTTTTGTTTTTTCAGGCTGGAGGGCCTCAGTAGAAAAAATATACGATTATCTGTTAATTATATATAATACTCATCATATATAATTAGGATTTTATTGAGAAGTTTTATTTCAGAAGGTTAAACACATTAAGGTTGGTTATTAATCACACTGACTGATGCTTTTCTGTTCAGTAGAGTAAAACATTTAGATATAGAATTTATCATTTCTATTCAAAATATGGACTTTTTTTAAAGCTTTATCTTTAAAATGTGTTCAGTCTGAAAATAAGCTTCATCTCAGAATTTAACCAAATGTCTTAAAAGTGTCTGTAATATCGGATGAAATGAATCGATCATTTTAATCAATCAGCTAATTGCAGCTGAAACAAGAATGTTTTAGTAAAATTCAAAATGGCGGCCGGTGAAGGAGAAC
>NW_015151954.1:106941-111380 GCF_000732505.1 Cyprinodon variegatus | reverse complement strand
CGGATCGGTATCGGATCGGTATCGGATCGGTATCGGATCGGTATCGGATCGGTATCGGATCGGTACCATCCAGGGTCCGATGAACAGCTGCTTGTTCTGGACGTCTAACCGCTGATGTTCTTCTGTTTCCTCCAGAATTCCTCAAGATGATGGAGAATGTGCAGTAAGGACTGACGGACTCATGGACATTCCTCCACCTCCCTCTGGTTCCCTAAAGAAGCACCCAACCACACACCGTCCCGCCCCCCCTCCACCCTGGCGGGGGGGTAGCTGGGCTTTATTAGTCCCTGACTTGTGATAAATGCAGACAGTTTGTCATATTTACTGTGCTGATGCCACCCTGTGAGTGGGGAGCAAGCACCCCCCCCCTCGCCCACTGGTAAAGCTGTGATCTAGATCTAGTCTAGACAGATTGGCAGCCTGTTACCTGCTGCATAGACCAATAAATCCAAAGACTTTACTGTACAAAGAAGTAAGTTGCTTGAACAGAATAAATGAACTAACACCGCCTCCCGTCCAGTTGGTCTGTCATGTTTATGGTCTGTGTAAAAAAAGACTTTTGTTCTGAGGAATTGCAATAAAATCTTTTTGTTTCTTTATTTTTTTGTCAAACTCAGAATTTGTTTCCGTCCCGTTTTCCACCAAGAAGCCGACAGAGTTTAATTCCTCACCTTCGACGTTCTGCTTGAACCTTTGCAGGAGTTTAGCTGATCAAAGGACTCAGCAGAATATTCTGCTTTAAGATTCACTGAAATCTGCTTTCCAGTAGAAAAGTGTAAAAACCAGCAGGTAGAAACGTTAACGATGATCTAAACCATCGCCTGAAACCCTGATCTGATTTCTGATGATACCAGCAGGACTCTTCTGGACTCGGACCTGGAGCAGAAAAAGATCCAAACCCAGTTAGGCCTCAATCAGGACCGACTGCAGGCGGGTCTCACCTGCAGCTTGTTTATGCCGCATCTATGCAGACTCTGCTCTGTTATCCTGGTTGTTTGTTTCTTTGTCTTTGTTGCTGTATCGCTGGCAGAGTGCAACGTTGAATAAACACCTGGGAGCCAGAGAAGCTCCCTGAGGTAGAGCAGGATGGACGCTCTCATCAGTTTAACCAAAACATGGAGCAGAGAAGCCATTAAACTTCTACCACAGTGTTTGACCTGCAGTGGGAAACTTTTCCCTTAAACATAGCAGCTTGTTTACCTTCCATGACTTTGGCCGACAGAAAAGGTTTGAACTTCAGACCCTCAGCGGTTCCAGCTGCTGCTTTCAGCTGAGTCTGGTGGGGTTCATACGTCCCACGCGTCTCAAGTAACTAAGTACAAATGCTTTGGTACTCTACTGATGTAATTATTTCCTTTAAAATCTCACTTTCTACTCCTTATATTTTAAAAACATACTCATTGGTTTTGTTTCATTTAAGCTCAATTTTGTTAAGGTTTGTTGGTATTAAAAAAAAAAACACATAAAAATAATTTGTTCCATCCAGACAATTCCAAAAAGTTCAAATCAATCCTCTGGACTTTGTTTCCCAGTTTGAAGACGTTTTTCTTCCATCCAGGAAGATTTTTCATTTCAAAATGTCAGAAATAGCGTTTAGTTCCAGGTTTTATCCAGCAGCCCAACAAAGCCTGGTTTTAGTTTAGAAAACATGCAAATAGAAACGGATGAACGGGTCCAGCTGTTGGTAATGGGGAGTCGATCACCAACAATGACCCTGATGACTCCGCATTACGAAGGGGTGGAGCTGTTTCTTCAGTTCTTAAGCCGTAACGAGGCTTTGCTGGTCCGCTCTATAAAGCCTGGAACCTGGAACACTAATCCAGACAGTTTGGATTGAAAAATCTTCCTGAATGGAAGAGAAACGTCTTTAAACTTGGAAACAAAGTCCAGTTGATTGATTTTAACTTTTTGGAATGACTCTGATGACTGAGAATCCTCACCAGCACATCCAATTAATTTCTTTGGTTGGACTCGGTGCTGCCCCAACGTGTTGCTCACTACAAACCAAAATAAATCGTTTTCCAAGATGATGCAAAATTAAATGTGACGCTGTTACCATTAGTTCTAAAACTAATGAAATAAAGCCTAAGGAAGTTATCATCCAGAATGGTAGGAAAATGTTCCTTTAATAGAGCAGAGCAGGAAAGATTCTGGTCTTAACAGTTTGTCCTGCTTTACTTTGACTTTTTATACTTTAAGCAGTTTAAAATCGGTAGTGATGGACCATCAACCCTGATGCGTGGCTTCATGGCGTCTGGTTTCCAGTCAGTCATGTGACCGATCCAGGAGCTGTTTCTAACTGATTCACTGAACTGGGTTTAAAAACGTTTCCGTCAACATGATGCATCTGCTGAGGAAAAAGTCTCATCTTTTATCGTTAAAATGATCCAGGAGGAAAAAAGGAATAGGAACCTTTCAGCTGTGGTTTTTATTTTCTCTTTGTTTTATCCTTTTCCTCTCAGTTATCACTCAGCTGATCTGAATTAAAGTTCATTTCAAATTGACTCTTAGTTTATTTACTGTTTTTACTGAACTGATTGTTTTAGAAATATGATTTAAAATCCTAGTCCTCAAGCATCCTCATTCACATTTTACCCTAAATATTCACTGTATGATAGAAGTTTACATTATTTATCTGATGCATCTAAAAATATCAAAGATGTTTTCAATTTAAACTAAGATCTGAAATAATAATATGTAACCTACAGTATCTTTAATGATATCATTGTAATAGATCAGTTTATTCTGTGCAATCAGCTGCCTGTAGTGTCTATAAATGTCCAGCAGGTGTCAGTATTCAGTCAGACAGAATCAGTAGTTTGGCTTCCTGATGCCTCATTAAGCATCACTATTATCTATTCTTTACTGGAGTCATTATTTCTTAAAATAACTTGTATCTTTGTATTCCTTACATTTTAAAAATAGACTCTGTTTTGATTCGTTTTTATTACGGCCTGTCGGTATTAAAAAAAAACAAAAAAACATAAAAATCTATAGATTTATCCAGAAAACGTATTTGTCTTTTAGACTAAGATTACCAGTATTATCGTTTTATAGAGTTTATACAAAACTAACTTTCATGGAGTATATCTTTCAGACAGTGATTGATCAGCAGCTCAGCAGTGAAATAAAGTGAAGCTGTGATTAAATGTTAACAGTTTGGGAGAAAAAACTAAGTTCAAAATGCATCGATGTGAAAGTTTAGAGCAGCGTAAAACATTTTCATCTCTTTGGTTCGATGTTTTCCATGTGGTGCAGTTTCCTTTCTTCAGTAGAAATGTTGGCTATTTATGCTTTAATGGAGGAATTATTATTTAGACATTTCTACGCCTTACATTTAAAAATAAACTGGTTAGTTTTCTTTCATTTAAGCTCATTTTCATTCTGGAATGTTGGTATTTAAAAAACATTAAAACCATCAAAATAATTAGTTTCATCCATTTAATTTATTTGTGGTTGGAGTCGGTGCTGCCCCCACCTGTTGCTCACCACAGACCAAAATAAATTGTTTTTCAAGATCTGACTCTGTTACCGTTGATTATAAAGCTAAGAAAATGAAGTCTAAGGAAGTTATCATCCACAACAGTAGAAAAATGTTCCTTTACTATTTTTATTTTATTTTTTAGTAGTTTTAAAAAAGCTCCTTTTACTACATCAATAGAGGCGGTTGATGAACTATTAGCTGGAGACTAATAATCAGTCAGACTTTATTCAGCAATCACAGGAAATGATTAATATGGATCAATGACGTCATCCAGGTGTGCGTCCATCAGGAGCCATAATTGGCCTCATCGAAAGCTTTCCTGGCCCTCTTCAGCTCCTCGTTCATGGTGAGCAGGTCTTTGACGCGGGCGAACTTCCGGGGATCTTTGCGGATCAGAAAAACGATGTCCTCCACCTGCACGCGCCCCTGCCGCCCGATGGACATGGCTTTATGCGTCATTTCCGTGATGAACTCGATCACCAGGTCCTCCAGGATGTCCACGGACTCCGTGTAAGGGTTCTGGTCGTCCCCGAAGCCGTACATCATGCAGCGCAGCTCCTTGGAGAACAGCCTCTTCCTGCGGCCGTGGCCGGAGGAGTCCATCCCGCCGGAGCCATCATCCAGCTCCTCCTCGAAGCCCGCCTCCTCTTCCTCATCCGCCATTATTCTGGAAGAAACACGCAGAATAAAAAAAGTTTCTACCTGTTTTATCTGCATAGAAACACCAAACTTTCAGTCTGCAGCATCTTTACCTCCTGCGGCTGAACAACAGCCTGCAGCTTTTCCGCTTCCTGTTTGCTTTATTATCAGCTCGCTGGTGCAACACCGCCACCTGCTGGACAGGAGGACTGCAGCATTCTTCTTTTTGTTTAATGGCAGATTGCAACCTTAACTTTTAGGTGCATACCGCCACCTACTGTACATACCTCTCACTTGTTCCCTGCCTTTACAATGA
>NW_015151954.1:103720-106232 GCF_000732505.1 Cyprinodon variegatus | reverse complement strand
TCTTTCTGTTTCCTTTATCTCCTGTTATTCCTATTAATCCTTTTAAATTTATTTGTCTTGTTTTTTGTTTTAATCTTATCATTTCTTCATCGTATTTCCTACAATATAATAAAATATGTTCTACATTTTCTATGACTTTACATTCAACTGTTTCACTTTTCTTTAATAAAAATAATGTTTTATTTAACCCAGTCTGATCAAATCTTAGCCTTGTTAAAATATTCTCTTCTCTTCTATTCTTTCTAACCAAACCTTTGGCATTAATAGATTTCTGTACATTATAATAATTTCTTCCACTTTTATCCATGTTCCATCTATTCTGCCATTTTTCCTTCATTTCTTTTTTAATTATTATCTTAGCTTCTCCTTTCCCGTACGTTATGTTTATAATATTATTTGTTCTGACTGATTGTTTATCTATTTGTTCTGCTCTTTCATTCCCATTTATTCCTACATGCTAATACCCTTTAACACCATTTTTAATTCATTCATATTGATTTCTGCAGCTCAATCAATTAAATCAATCAAATTTATTTGTATAGCCCTTTATAATAACCAAATGAAAGCCAAAGTGCTTTACAACAAAGCCATAAAACAATACATGACACATATAAAACATACAGATATAATTAAAAGTGCTGCAGCGCTGCAGGACATTAACAGCCTTCCAGAGGTGCATAGAAAGGAGCAGACAGGAGGAGGACATCTAAGAGACAGTATTATAGTCAGAATTAAAAGCTAAATTAAAAAAGTGTCTTTTAAGCTTTTTTAAAAGGCTGAGGTCAGTAGTGGTTTGGATGTCAGTTTGTTCCACAGTCTGGGAGCAGCGACGGCAAAAGAACCATCGCCCCACTGTTAAGTCTTGACCTATTGACCTCTAACAGAAGCTAACCCGAGGAGCGTTAAAATCTCAGACCAGTAAGAGGGGGCCACGCCATGGATGGCGTTAATAACAAACAGCAGAAGTTTAAAATCGTTTCTAAAACGGACTGGAAGCCAGTGGAGTGACGACAGCACAGGAGTCATGTGTTCACGTCTGGAAGTGTTTGTTAAAAATCGGGCGGCGGCGTTCTGCACAAGACGAGAAATTGCTGACTGACTGAGGCCGACGTAAAGGGCATTGCTGTAGTCCAGCCTTGAACTAATGAAAGCATGGATTGCCTTCTGAAGATCCTGCAGACTGAGAAAGGACGCGACTTTGGCCAAAAGACGGATCTAATGCATTTTCCTCTTCTTCTATTCGTTGTGAATAAATATTTCTCTATTTTCAACTATTATCTTCTCCATATTCTGTCTGTAATTATCATCTAAATGGTCCCTATTATGCAGACTGGCAAACTTCTGTCCCAAACCATTAGCTTTTTCCTTATCACCCTCTAATATATTATTATTTTAACAAATACTTTAGTCCCACTCATTTTCTTTAATATTGTCCAAACCTCTGCTATTTTAACTTCACCTCCTATTGTAGATCAATAACTTCTCCATGTATTTCTCTTACTGTTCTTCATAACGCTATAAAAATATAATTAATATAACTCTGCAAATTCATTAAAGCTTTAGGTGAATAAATATCGTCCATTTATTGGATATATCTTAACGATGTGTATTATTTAATATTAATCCTATCCTCCGCTTGCGATAGGGAAGCTGTTGTGATTGGTTAATTCCCTGGATTGCTGATTGCACGTTGGTAGTACCGGGTTTGAAGTGAAGCCATCAGCCGCCATATTGGTACTCCCTTGTTAGAGCGGTTGTTGGGTTCAGAACACTTTAGAACAAAGCGGAGACACGATAAGGCTCCAAACACGACTTATCGGTTTCACTCTGCAGAGGAGAGAGCCAGCCAGGATCTCATTCAGAAACTCTCCGCTCAGATGCTCTCTGCTGCTCTCCCTCTGCATCCGCTTTTTATTAGAATGAAAACAAGAAGTGGTTCCAAGGTCAGCCGATAGCAAGAGAGGAAACATCTTAAACTATGATTAGCAGAAGTTATACACAGTAAAGAGAACTAGGGGGTTATTTTGGGTGTTACTTATTGCATCATCACAAAAGAACGGTTTCTAACGGCAGAAATCACACTTTGGTTTATCAGGTCATTCAAGCATGTCACGTCTGCAGCTTTCATGTGCACATTATGTTCCCTTTGACCTGTTAGTGACCTCCTAATGCTGTATAGAGACGAACAAACCTTACACCGCTCTCAATGTGAACAATCTGTGCGCTACAGCATCAAACAACAATGATGTTCTCAGTTTCAGGGACTTAAGACTTTTAAAATAAAGATAAATTCATCAGTTTGACACAGACTGGCTGTTTCAGAGCATCATTAGATTGACTTTAACTTAGAATAAATAAATAGGCCCATCACATTGCAGAGTCATTATGACGTCTATAAATCAGGTAATATAACATATTATACAATCCATCACAATAACATTAATGGAGCAGAATAATACAGATGAGCCAAAAGTGATAAATTGATGATGTTCATGTAATAAACATGGATTGA
>NW_015151954.1:101671-102995 GCF_000732505.1 Cyprinodon variegatus | reverse complement strand
AAAGATGCATTTGTTGCAAAGTAGAACTGGTAGAATATAAAGTTAGAATCGTGAGGCAGGAGAAAGTAATATTATGGTCCAGGAGGTGGCGGCAGTGAGCTCACCGCCCAGAAGCCAAACCAAGAAGAAGAAGAAGAAGAAGAAGAAGAAGAAGAAGAGCGCGGACGCGTCTGTTCTGCCAGAGAAAAGAAGCAGAACAAAGTCCGTCATGTAGTCACTAACAGACGGTGAGTGTTCGCAGTAGTTTGCATTTTCAAATACTTTAATCTTCAGTCGGAGACATTTTGTTTAAACAGATAAATCTGTCTCAGTCTAAAACCGCCGCTGTCCAGCTGGTTATAACTCGGACAGGAGGCTCCGCATCATTTTCACGCCGGCGCACCGCCCGGATAAGCCGATTAGTTCCAGGGCAGAGGAGACATTTTCAGCGGATGTTAACAGAACATAATATTCCCCAAACCAGAGTAATCCGGTTTAGCGTAGCTGATCGGTCATCAGGGTGGAGCCTCAGCGAACAAATGATTAGATTATTTATCAGCAGGTTTGGTGCCGCCATGAAGCCAGAGGCTGATGTTACTCTGGCTGTGGTGATGGGGCCGTCAGGCTGGGCGGAACTTCTTCTGTTTATAGTTGTTTAATGGTTTTTTTTTTCCAATGCAATTTTATTTGTTTCTGCAAAGAACATCACAGAGCAACCTTACTGCACTACAGGTAACCTTAGCAACCATTTTTACAGACATTTTCAACAGGTGTAAATTCAGATGTTTAACAGTTCAGTAAATGTTGGACAGTAAGGAAGAAAGACAAGAAAAAAAGTAGAATAAATAAAATAGTACATCTATTAACTAAAAGTAAACACTAGGGGGAAACAGCTGTCTAAATAAGAAGATTAAAAAGGACAAAAGCTTCTCTAGTTTTGATTTCTTTCTTATTTTCTGATAATTTTTTGCTGTCAATATTGTTTAAGTTGCTGCTTATAAGCAGTAATGCCGGTTTGGAGCCTTTATATTTACATTTATGTATAAAAACCTGGCCATAATAATAATCAGGTCAATTAAATATACCTTATCTGATCTCTTTGGTTGAGACTTGCAATTTCCCTTAATGCCGAATAGTAGAGTCTTCCAAAATAAAATAAAATCTTTGT
This sequence comes from Cyprinodon variegatus, assembly GCF_000732505.1. Classification (NCBI taxonomy): domain Eukaryota; kingdom Metazoa; phylum Chordata; class Actinopteri; order Cyprinodontiformes; family Cyprinodontidae; genus Cyprinodon; species Cyprinodon variegatus. The sequence goes on along the minus strand of NW_015151954.1, from coordinate 101,848 downwards.
CTATTTTCTCTTAATGAAATAATAAATGTGGTTCCAGAAGGACTGGATTAGTGGGCAGGTCCAGAACAGATCATCAAGTGTTCCAGGATTATTACAGCAGAAGCTGCAGGAGACATCAACGGTTTTAAAGTGTTTCTGGATAAAGACTTTGGTACGATAAATGTTCTGGATTATCTT
>NW_015151954.1:97146-97498 GCF_000732505.1 Cyprinodon variegatus | reverse complement strand
TTATCATTTATAAACTTTTTAGCGACACATCCATGTTTCTTCTTTTGTTGTAGACTTCAGTCACATGACCTACGCCAGCGTCACGTGACCGAGCCCCTCCCTCCTCCAGCAGCTCCTGCTGGCAGCCACTCATGCAAAGCTTCTACTAATCCCTCTGAATTAAAAAGCAGGAATTAAATATCATGTTTAATTTATTTCTCTTTGAGCTTGTTGCTCAGAAATAGATGCTTTGATTCATAAAAATAGCCTCATGTTAAATGTTTACGTAAGGCCGTCCTACGCGCTCGTCAATCGTTCCGACGATGCGTTTACGTAAGGCCGTCCTACGCGCTCGTCAATCGTTCCGACGATG
>NW_015151954.1:92842-94991 GCF_000732505.1 Cyprinodon variegatus | reverse complement strand
ATCGATTTGTTGTTGCAGCCCTAATATCAACGTTTCACTACTGCTCTCTAATGAGAATATTTTAGTGGCACTCATCAGATTGAACTATCTGGAAATTAAAGGCGCCAATAAAGTTAAAGCTGATATATTTTTCTCCTTTTTATTTCAAAAAATATGCTGCAGTTTACTGTTTTAATGAGTGTTTGGCTACGTAAAACAAATGGCTCATCTTGGCCACATGAGCTCTCTATGGCCAAGAACCTGGAAAATCACTCATGTTACAATGATAAAAATTGCATAAGTTTTTTTTTTTTTTTTAAACACTTCTGCTTAGCCACTTGGCTAGTCCCTTTCCATCACACACTGCTAGGTGGGTAGTTTTAGTTTTACCAATTTACATACAGCATCTGGCTAAAGTGAGTTGGGATTTACACTGATGTTAGATATTTTCACTTGCATACTGCAGGAGGGAAATGAGTGATTCACCTGAATGTGAGTCCTCAGGTTGGTGTTGGATGTCCTGGTTTATTTATTTTTTTATTGCAAAGCAGACATCCGTACACTTATTTTTTATCTGAGGATTCAACAAGTTTCATAATCTGTGAAGATAAGGCCACGGTGTGGTAGGGACAGTCTGCTCCTGTCTCCTCCTCCATCCTGTGTGTCATTCATTGAGTTCCACTGCAGTTCTCATGCGCATGTTTCGTAGATACAGACAGGAGAGGCAGAACAGAGGCTCATGCATGAATGTCCAACGAATAACTCTGATCGTTGTTTCAAAAATAGAAAACCTGGTTTCATTTCTTAGTTATGCCCTGGATTTTATAGCATCTCTGGACGCTACGTCGCTACTTGATCAAAGCAATAACGTCACTACAGGAAAGTTACTTGATAAATAAAGCAGCGACGCTACGGTCAAGCTACTGGAAGCTAGTTAAACCAATAGCTTTGCTACATGTAGCGGCGCTACTGCCCATCACTGATGATGACCCACACTGNGCTACATGTAGCGGCGCTACTGCCCATCACTGATGATGACCCACACTGTGTATGGTAGTCAGTCTGTGGGAAATAGCTCAACGTTTGCTGAATCTGGAGCTGGAAGTGTAGAAAAGTCTGGAAGTGGGATATATTGTTGGTCGGTCTGTAGTTGGTCTGTAGACCAGAGCCGTTCTGCTCCATCCAGTGTGCTTCTTTCTCTCAGGGCTTCCACTACCCCCTGTTCATGACGCTGGTTCACCTGGCCGTCATCTTCTGTGCGGCGGCGATGACGCGGCGGGCCATGCATCGCTGGACGGGGAAACCCCGCGTGACTCTGGCCTGGAAAGACTACCTCCGTAAGGTGGCTCCTACAGGTGGGTTCCTGGTTCCTCTGAGCTGAAATGTTTAGACTGATCTGCCGGAGGTGACGGTCTGCCTTTATCGCGTCCACTCATAGATCGTCTGTGAACTTTGACTAAAATCCATGTGGCTAAGTTTTGCCACACGTCATTCTCAGAGAGCAAAGAGATAAAGCAGGAAATGGTCCTAAAGCCACACATCTACCGCCTTCAGCTGGATTTTATCTGGAGGCGTCTGAGTGAAGGGGGCAGATTTCATTTCACATCTCTTCTCCTGGTTCTTCTACTGTTCTGATGTGGATGACTTTGTGCAGCTTAAATGTCCTGAACTCTTTGCACAGCCTTAGCTACAGCGCTGGACATCGGCCTCTCCAACTGGAGCTTCCTCTTCATCACCATCAGTCTGTAAGTGGAAAGAGAAGAGCGTCGCGGCTGCTGTAACGTCCCTCCTGATGTTTGCTTCTGCTTGAAGGTACACCATGACCAAGTCCTCAGCCGTGCTCTTCATCCTCTTCTTCTCCCTGGTCTTCAAACTGGAGGAACCGGTGAGCTCCCAGGATTTAGGCCACATTAATGGCGTCAGCAGCTTCCAGCATGAAGGTCTGGAGTCCTGCTGGTTCTAATGGTTCTACCCAGGACGGCCCGGTCAGTGTGATACCAACCTGTGCTGAGTAACTGAGGCCTGGTTCTGCTGGAACAGATGCAGTGGTTCTCCTGCATCCATCATGAACTAAGCAGCAGTACGGCGTCCGGCTCACTCTGCAGCGGTTGGTACCAGAGAACCGGGCGTCCAAACCATTAAAACCAGCAAAGGTTGAGCGTTTACCGTC
>NW_015151954.1:88217-90551 GCF_000732505.1 Cyprinodon variegatus | reverse complement strand
AAGCTGAAACCTGAGACTGTTTATTTCTGTTATTTCTCACCTGTGATATCATCGCGTCCTCTGCTGCGCATGCAAGACCTTAAGTTGTGTGAATGCAGTTCACACAGGAGATCACATACAGGCCGCATTTATTTAGAAATGTGAAGAAGCACACAGAAGAGTGAAGCATTAAGGCCTGCAGTGTGAACGAAGCCTCAGAGACAGAAAAACTGATTCCTTTTAGGGAGGAAAATTGTGTGAAAGGAGGAACTTTGTCTGCACGGTTCTTTAGAAAGTGTTTCTGGATCCTGCAGAACGTCTGTGTCCTGATTCTATCCCCTGTCTGCAGCGCTGAGTCTGAGTTCTTCAGAGAAGCTGTTCCGGGTGACGGAGCTCTCCCCTCTGCTCTATTCCCTCCTGACGCTGAGTGTCGGCGGCACCCTGGCCTTCGGGTTGGGTTTCTCTGAGTTTCTGCTGGTCTCCAGAACCTCCAGCCTCACGTTGTCCATATCGGGCATCTTTAAGGTAGTTTCTAGCTCAGCGTCGGCTGCTGTGAGTTCTGTTGGGCTGTTCTGTCAGACCAGCATACACGTAGTCCAAACCCGTTCATCCCTCTAGCTTATTTTAAGAAAAACACACTTTAAACCACCTCAGCGGGTGTGAATCCCTTTAGTTATCTACAAAAAACTATTTAATTACTTATTTTTTGGTGTTTTTTGAAGCGTATGTCGGGTTGGAAATTATTCAGATTTTCTCGATTACGATTCCTTATCGATTCTGTGAAACGATTCGATTCCTTATCGATTCCTTATTGATTCTCTTATTGATTCTGTGAAAAGTGCTCGGTGACATTCATCTACCTTCTCCTGGGACTTTCTATCTCTGCCTGCCTCAGTGAAACCAGAAGGCAGTGAACGGGAGCTGCAGCCTCTGATCCAGCCAGGCTACCCGTCTCCTCACAGTCATCGAAATCTAGAAGGCATCCGTTTAATGGAAAAGCATTACTGTACAATTTCTGGAAATAAACTCATTAAACTCACAATAATCTTATCTCCCCCTGATTTAAATAAACGAGCGTCACATTTCTCTCGCTCCCTGAACTACGGAGCAACTTGGTAGCATGTTTAATGACCTCAAAGAGAGGAAGGGAACTGGTTTATTTCCAGGAATCTGATTTACTAGGAACCACATTAAGCTCAGCCAGTGATAGAAAACTAGCTTCTAACCACCAGAGTTTCCTTCCATGCTGGTCGTAACTTTAGCTTCTGTCTGGAAGCATCAAAAACACGGCATTGGTTAAAATCTATGCCATGTTGTGTTCGCAGGTGTTTCTGCATGTTGGATGTTTTTAGCACTTTACATCCAAGTTTTGATCGCTTCGCCCGATGGGACGCCATTTTCTTTGTTTTGCTTTTCTAGACTTACGCCTTGTCACGTCGTACTTGCTTACTGAATGCCGTGTGTGTAACTTGAATAAAAAATGTGACATAACTTACGTGGAAAAGTTGTGCCCAGCGCTAGGCTCTGCCGCTGCCTGGAACCGTTAAAAGAACCGCTAGGCGAGCTAACAAACTCCCATTCCCATACCAGCGTATGGCGATCTGACCTTAAATAGTTTTTTATACATGACTAAAGGGAAACACGCCCATTGAGGTAGTTTAAGTCTATTTTTCATACAGAACTAAAGGGATAAAAGCAAATCTGACGCTGATCTGACAGAACAGTGACTAACATGGTTTCTCCAGACTTGAGGAACCTAAATGTTGAAGCTCTTTCTGTCCCCTCTCTCTTGCCGTAGGAAGTGTGTACGCTGTTGTTGGCCGCGGCTGTGATGGGAGACAGGATGAGCGTGCTGAACTGGCTGGGATTCGTCGTGTGTCTATGTGGGATTTCTCTACACGTGGGACTCAAAACCTACTATTCCAGAAGTAAGTGAACCCTCCGTGCCTCTGGGGAGGGGGCGGGGCTTCCAATGCCTGTGACAGTGGAGCTGAAGCTAAAGCTAGCAGCCTTCACTGCCCCACAGACTCCTGGTTCCTGCTGCTGATTGGGTAAAAAACAGAAATATTCTTCCTGCTTGATCCGTTTAATGAGTCGACGGGAGCTAACGGCTAGCTCTGTTAGCTGACAGTCACATCCTGAAGCGTTCAAACATCCGGCAGCTTTTAGTTTTACGTCCCGACATGGAGCCGGGTTAGGTTACGTCCCGACATGGAGCCGGGTTAGGTTACGTCCCGACATGGAGCCGGGTTAGGTTACGTCCCGACGTGGAGCCGGGTTAGGTTACGTCCCGACATGGAGCCGGGTTAGGTTACGTCCCGACGTGGAGCCGGGGTAGGTTACGTCCCGACACGG
>NW_015151954.1:85104-86175 GCF_000732505.1 Cyprinodon variegatus | reverse complement strand
TCCGAGCTGCAGCTTCCTTTGCTGCACAGCGGGGAGGCGTGTGAGGATTCTGCTGAGGATGAAGAGGAGGAGCAGGAGATCTCCCTCCATTGACAGGAAGCTCCTGCAGCTTCATCAGAGGAGCTGCGTTCGACACACCTCGAGTTTTTAGAAGAGTGTCACTAAACATTTTGGAGTCAAACTGATAATTATTAAACTAGAGGATCAAGAACTTTTATGATAGAAACAGAAGCAGAGCTTCTTCTCCATAGCAACACTGAGCCAACATGGCGGAGGATCGTCTCCGCTATTCAGCCGCCATGTTGGAAATCCTTCATATTAGTAGGAAGGATGCTGCTGCTGCTGGACAAAGTGGACATTTTAACATCTAATTATTTATTTTACCAAAGCAATGTTATTTTTCCCCAAGGGAAAGAGGCCAATTATGTGTAAAATAAACCACAGATCTCATAATTCTCCATTAAATTATGGAAAACATTCAATCTTTTTATTAATTAGCCGTTTAGTTTGTTCTGACGGTGAGCTGAGACCATGAGGTGGGATGGATGCGGTTGCTCTCATCCCAGCAGGAAAGGGAGGAGCTGGATCATCAACATCTCTTTATCAGATCCCTGAATGTTAGCAGGCTGGAAGCAGACGCTCTGCGCTTTCCGACCAGCAGGTGTCTCACTTTCTCCTAGATCTGCTCATTTATTGGTGGTTTTAATGTTTACCTGAACCATGTGCCTTAATAAAGAGCTGTCATGATGGGATGTGATTGTGTCTCTTAGCGCTTTGAGAAGCCTGAAGAACAAAGGGAAACATCTTTTTTTATTCAGTTTTTAACATTTTACTTCCATCCATGTTAAACTGATGATGTGTGAAATCTTCCATTTAGATTAATTTATTTGACAGGGACGGCCAACATTAATAAGCAGTCCTGCAAATGCACCAGAATGAACCAAAAGGCTATTTTTCATCCATTGTCCCTGATCTTAAAAACTGTCTAAACCTAAAAACACAACAGTAAGAATTTTACTGTGAAAAATAAATAAAAACAGCCATAATCCTTCAAAACTTGTTTTAAAAATA
>NW_015151954.1:81961-83205 GCF_000732505.1 Cyprinodon variegatus | reverse complement strand
CAAGCTGTACATGAAGCTGCCTGCAGTGACCAGTTTGATCTTATGAAACAGACATTTATAATATAGAATTTGACTCTATTGGATAACTTTCTTTTTTTATCTGGGATTTAAACGTTAGTTTAGAGTCTATTAGGATTCTGATATTTCAATTCTGACTCAACTTTTCTTTTTTCCTGTCACGTAAATATCTTCCAGATGATTTCCACTCTTGGATTCAGAAAAATAGAAAAAACTGTTTCATTGTCCTGAAGTTTTCAGCAGGATTGATTCAGTCATTCAGAGACAGGAACCATGTGACTGTTAGTTTTTCAGCAACTTGTTTTGTGTTTTTTACCATGTGTATAAATTATTAGTGTCTATGAACTGACCTCAGACCCTTAGCAACACATCCCCAACCAGTCGCTCCCCACCAGTATCTACAGCTCCCTCTCTAAATATTAGCATATTGTCATAAAGTTCATTATTTTCCATAATTCAATGGTAAAACCTGAACATTCATATATTTTAGATTCTTTGCACACTGACTGAAATATTTCAGGTCTTTTATTGTCTTCATACGGATGATTTTAGCATCCAGCTCATGAAAACCCAACATTCCTATCTCACCAAGTTAGCATATTTCATCCAACCAATAAAAGAAAAGATTTCCTAATAAAAAAAGTCAACCTCCAAATAATTCTGTACAGTTATTCACTCAGTACTTGGTGGGGAACCCTTTAGCAGGAATGACTGCAGAAGCAACCATTGCCCTGCCTCAGGAGAAGGTTCTGGTTGTTTGAAGGAATCCTGCCCTCTGATTCCAGATGTGGAAAGAACAATGCAGCTGCTGACGTGTGGCTTGGATGGAGACCATGGAGATCTGCATCTCTTTCTAGAGCTCCTCTGAACGCCACATGGAGTTTGGATTTATCTTTGCCAGCATCTGCTGTCCTGATGAGATGCAACTATAAGACGGTTTCTGTTATTCCCAAACACGTTTAACAAGACTAATAGGTAATAATATTCTATTCAGTGTATTTCTATAGCACCAGCTCACATCATGTCATCTCAGGTCCACGCACATCCAGTTAGTCACAGTCAGAGAAACAGGACTACACTGGAAAACAGGCCAAGCTCCAACATCTAGAAACAAAGGTGCTGATGGCAGCAGCACCAATAATAATGAATTGTTGGTGATAATAGCATCACGGTACTCCTTCCATTACTTTTGACGATGTAAACGTCGGACTTCCAGGACCAGACGG
>NW_015151954.1:78265-79499 GCF_000732505.1 Cyprinodon variegatus | reverse complement strand
GAGTGTTGTTCAGCATGGGGGTGAGTAGAAAATGAAGGCTAATCATGTTTTGGGTGTACTATTCCTTTAAATTTTATAAGTAGGAATTTCATTTTTTCACCTTTGATCAAAAATGATTTTCATCACTTCTAATCAGTTTTTGTTAATAAAACTGGAGCTCAGCAGCTTTTAGTGTTAATAGTTTTAGTTTTGTGATTGTTTTTGTTATTAATGTTTAATAAATTATTATAATTCTACGGTTTTTATTTTCCAGCCTGTGTTCCTCCTGTTTCTGGGTTTTTCCTTTCAGGCGGATTTAGCAGTTTTCTGCAGCATGTGGGTCTAACTGCTGCAGACTCTCCTCCTCTTCATGAAGGTGGAACCTAAAGCAGGAAGCAGACAGAGCAGGCAGCATTCCTCTCAGAGCCCCTCCCATGGAGCAGCGCAGCCCTCAGCTCCTCCACCGTCCCACACAAAGAGAGCTGCTTCCCGCGGCCATCTGAGCGGATCACCTGGAAGGTAAGACACACCTGGCTGCTGCTCGAACCCACAGCTCCTGAGATGGTGGAACACCTCTATGTTTTTCCAGCTTCAACCTCCTCCTGTTGAAGAGCAGGAAACATCTGGACGGACCCTGGAGAGACCTGCCTTAGCTTCAGGTCAGTTCAACTAATCTCATTTTAATCCCATTTAATCCAGGCTGAAGCTGAAGCCTCTCGTTAATGGGCCAGATTATCAGATATAAACTTTAAAGAAAAGTTATTAAAAAACCTATTTGTTAAAAACATTGAGCTGATCTTTAACTAAGGACACGTTTGTGTTTTGATCTTTTAAAACTAAGATTAAATAAATATATTTAGCCTATATGGAAAACGGTTTCTTTGAGATTTTAAACATTTATTCTTTGATTTCTTTGTTATATTGCTAAATCTAACCAGGATGTTTCTTTAGCATTAAAGGTTTAAAAAGCCACATTTACCCAGAAAGTACACTTAAAAGTAAAGTTTATCTTTGAGTGTTTTATTCAGTCCTCCATATTAATATGACATTAAATAAAAGCCCATCCTATCAACCCCTAATGAATATAGAGGCTGGGTTTTATTCCATCGAGGTTTTTATTGCATCACAAACACCGAGAACAGAGGAGAACATGGAGCCGCTAAACTATCAGCTAACATCTGACATTAACCATGGAGAGAGGTCACCTGCAGCACTATAAGAACTACAGCACTTTCATTAGAGAAAGCCTTTGGTG
>NW_015151954.1:69323-70981 GCF_000732505.1 Cyprinodon variegatus | reverse complement strand
AAGGCCTTTGCAAGGTCAGCAAAGGTGGCAGTAAAGACCTGCCTGCTGTCCTACCATGACACCGTCCAGAACCTTTACCATAGCTGCAATGCACCTTTGTCCTGCCTGCAGTCCTGCCTGCAGTCCTGCCTGCAGTCCAAAGGAGTTTATGTGAGTCAAAGAAAGTGCTAATCTGTTTGAGTTGTGCTGTGTTGCATCAAGAACCAGACCATGAAGGAAATGAGAGGTCTGCTCTTAAAAGAATAAAAGAAAAGAAAAATGAGGACAAAATAAATGATAAACAAACGTAGATGGGACCAGAGACCTCTGTCTGGGACAGGAATTCCTTTAGCTCAGCATTGATCTGTGTTGCTTCACTGTTTCAGGCTCCACTCATGTCTTCTGACCTGCAAGCATCCAGAGCGTCGTCCCTCTGGCTGAAGCTGAGTCTGCTGCTCAGTGTCCTCCTGCTGCTGTCCTCTGGAGTCCATGGCCAGGGTAATTCCTAAACACTTTATTGGAAATGTACCCATTTACCTTCTGATATATTTTTGTTTTTAAAGGCTTTTGGTTATAATTTGTCAAAGAAACTCTTATTAACACACGTGTTTTACAAAGTATAGATGAAGGCCGAAGATGCTGCTTTCACAGATCTTTATTAGAGCATAGATCAGGCTTTCTTTAGCATTTCCGTCCGTCTAGAAACGCTGCTCTTGTTGAAGGTTCTCTTTGAAACTTTAACCCTTTCACTACAATGTTCAGTCTGAACACACACCAACCTTTACCCTCCAAGTTAGAAAGGATCTGTTGAATGCTGGAGGTCCAAAGATCTGCTTGTGGGATTCTCCATGTTCATGTTTGCTCTCCGTCTTCCTCATTTCCGTTTTGTCCTCTTCCTCTGCCGGCATTAAGCTGCTGTATTTAATATGCATCTTTGTTGCACTGTACGTGAGGGATGTCTCTCTGACATGCTCTTTGACCCTGCTGGAGTCATGTTCGTGTTTCTGCTTCAGTCCAGAGGACAAGACTGGCTTTGATGGATGGGGGAGGGGGGGCAGCTGGATAGAGGCCGGGATGATGGCAACATGAAAGACATGGCCTGTTTAAAAACCCCTTCTGGAAATTATGCAGATGATTTGAGAGGGTTGAGTAGTTCAGGAGGATGTGTGTGTGTGTGTGTGTGTGTGTTTGTGGGGGGGTAATCAAGATGGCTTCCTGGTCTTTGATCTTAGAGTCTCTTTGTGTCCACTAAGGTCGCCTGAAGCTGACGGTTCTGTCTGAAGATCGGCTGCAGATGAAGTGGAAGGAGGCCGATGGACCCGTTCAAGGCTACAAAGTTCGGGTCAGAACCTTGTCAGGTATGAACATCTTCTTTAGCTGTGTCGGACTGGAGAAGGAAACCTCTTATCCTAATAGTGGATGTGAAATAACTCTGTTCTTCTTGTTGGAAAATCATTGAAGCTCGTCACATTTTTGAGGTTTCTGGCACAAAGCAGGGGTTCTGATTTATGCTGCGGGGATCAAGCTGTAGGTCTAACCGGCACATGAGAGAAGACAGTAAATTACAAACCAAGGCTGCCAACCCTGAATGCTCTGCCTGCTGGGTCATGGCTTTATGACCAGGTCCAGTTGGGTTATGGCTTTATGACCAGGTCCAGTTGGGTCATGGCTTTATGATC
>NW_015151954.1:64625-66593 GCF_000732505.1 Cyprinodon variegatus | reverse complement strand
TATGATCAGATCCAGCAGGTCCTCCTCTTCAAAGATACATACCACTCTGTGTTAATCAAAACCAAAACTGACTCTAAAGCTTTTGGTTACATTATAAAAAATGTGAAAGATTCAGGATCTCTGAATACTGTTTTAGTGGTTTTAGGTGTTTAGGTGCTGTAACCCCACCTTTAAAAACCTTTACTCCAGAAATGGTCACTGACTCGTAAAGGAGAATTTAAAAGGTGTTGAAGATGATAATAACACCTGGCAGGTTTGAGGCTGAGGAAACAGTGAATTCTGCATGTTGCTACAAAGATTGGTGAACTCCATGACCCCTACTCTGGCTTTCTGCAGTGCTCAATTAGAGCATATTTAGAATTGATTTGTCAGAAAAGCCTGTTTGCTGCAGCTCTGTGTGAAGAGTAAGGGGGAGGTTAGAGAAATGTCCAATGATTTTGGGTTTATTTATTTGTAACCACGGTGGAGGGAATGACAAGGAAAAATGTTAATCTGAGCTGAATCTTCATGTAATCACATGAACGCGCTGTTATCATTTTAAGTGCTGCACTATAAAAATGTTCTGACGTAAAATTAGTGTAAAAACTGAAGTTTATACCAGTTTGGAGTCAGAAGCTTTAAAGTGTTTACTGGAGGGGATGGTCACAGATTTCAGTTGGTTTGTTTTTAACATCTATAAATCCTATTTACTTCCTCCTGATTATCTAGAACCACCTGATGCTGCAGTTAAAGACATGTTTCTATCAGCGGTGCAGAGTAACAGCCTCACACTGAGCTACAGACCTTAGCTTGTAGCACGAGCTGAAGGTCTGTGGTCCATTTGGTGGAGGAGGAAGCGGAGCCTTCCAGGAGCTCAGAGCCCAGTTTAAACCATTTACTGTTCGGTCTGTCACATTTAGAGCTGTTAGTTTACATGGACGTGTCTGGTTTTTAGACTGTAAAGTATCAATACTTTTGGGGTTAGATCTCCAGGTAAGATCTAGACAGCAGATCTTGCAGCATAGAGTGAAGCACATGAACAGGAAGTGAGACGTGAAGAAGCTCTGGGAGGATAATGCATCATTGTTTTCCTTCCTAGAAGAGCAGCAGCCGGAGCTGATGCTGACCACCACCAGGGGCCGGGCCACCGTGGCAGGACTGGACTCCAGCCAGGAATACTCACTCCAAGTCTTCGTCCTGAACGGGACCACAGAGAAGCTTCTGGCAAAAAGAAGATTCACCTGTAAGAAGCTCAGCATCAACAACACATGTGGATGCAGATTTAGGTTGTGTTCTTTATCCAGGCTCTGCAGGTCATTCCGTAAAGCTGTCAGGCAGTCTGCAGGTAAAGCCTCTGCAGGCAGGTTTGGAAGAAAGTTGGTCTTTCTGATAATCGGTGTCAGTAACCTGACTGCAGACAAACCTCTGCATTGCAGACACACCATCTAACCTGGGTGTAAAGCTGCTCTTCATCCATTTAGTCTCTGTGTCCAGCCCAACCCAGGCTCAGTTCTTACGATAGTCTTTTGCCTCAACAGTGTGAGAATCAGTTTAGGATCTGGAGAACGGAGGATTATGGGTGATGGAAACTTCTGAGGTGAAGTCAGAGGAACCTGTCAGCTGGTGTCCTCCTGACATTTCATATTTCCCGTCAATCGGATGTGTTCCTGTCCCGGGGCTCAGTAGACCCTACAGCTAGCTGGAAAACATGCAAGGTGACGGTAGGTTTGTGCAGAGCTGAGCGTGTCCAGGCACATCAGAAAGCAAACAGCCTGACATGGAAAGGATGGCAGTCTGGGAATCTGCCCCTCAGGGCCTCTTCCCACTCCAAGCCCAGGCTGCTCTGGATTCCTCTCTTTAGGAAGCTCCTACGTTGTAACATCTCAACCTCTGTTGATTGTTGTGAGCTCTGTCTGAGAAAACACCAGACATTTGCCTTTTTTGCATAATTTAATTAGAGAAAATAAATCTGTTGTAATTTAGGACAAA
>NW_015151954.1:60436-63472 GCF_000732505.1 Cyprinodon variegatus | reverse complement strand
AGCGGTGGACCACCTTATAGAACAAACCAAACCTCAGATCCGGGGTTTCCTGAAGCCTCCGCTGCTGTTTTTAAATCCAGCCTGTTTCTTGAAAGGATAAAACTGCGACGGTCTTTAAATGTCCTGTTTGGTTTAAACTGTCTCTCAGTCTGAATGGACCACAGTTCTGTCCCAGCATGTCGTAAAATTGCAGATTGCTGCATCACTGCTATTCTTTTGACTCTGCTCTGCTGGTGCAGGTGAATGATAATCATTGGATTATCCTGACCATGATACTTTACAAAGCAGTGAAGATTATGGTTAAAATAATTATAAAGACTTCAGAACAGTTTCTACCTGTCAGAACCTGAACACGTCCTGAAGGATGATCACTCCCAGCATTTTGTTTTCCAGTGGAGGGTCTCCGAGAGGAGGAGGTGATCCGCAGCGGTAGCCGTGACAACCGGAGGAAGCTGATCCCAGTGGGGTCAGGTTCCGGGGACCTGGATGAAGCCACGGCGGTTCTACTGAACCCACCAACGGTTCTGTTCCCAGACCCGCCTGTCTCCACTGCTGCCGCCACAACTGCAGGTACTGGATGCTGGTTTGGGTTAGGGTTGCTTCACTGGTTCTACAGAGACCGCCTATCAGTCTGACACAAGGCAAAAGTTTTAGGACAACTTCTGCATCAGGCTGCAGGAGGTGTTTCAACTAAAAACTCAAAAAATGGGACCTCACTGCAAAAATGTAAATCTAAGTCAGTCATTTTTTCTTAAAATACGTTTTTTTTTCTTTTATGGAGGAGGTAAGTAAGACACTGCAAATGGAGCACAACAATTTACATTTACAATAAGAAAAAAACAATTGCAGCCTCTTATTTCAAGTGCATATTATCTAATTGTCTTATTTAATGAGTAAAAATGCTCATTCCGTTGGCAAATCATCTTATTTACCTATTCAAAGGGTAAATATGCTAATTTTTAGTCATTTTCAGGACGTTATTGCACCGCCTCTACTGCTGGTAACTACAGGAAACTTTTCATTTTTCCTGGGGGTGTTTGTTGTCATAAAGCTGTCAGAAGAAGTGGAACCTAATAAAGTAGCACAGCCTCAGCATCCGGTCAGACTTTTAATAAAGGACGTTATTAATGTTAGAGGAGTCACAGCTTTTCTGTTTAAACAATGGGACATCAGTGAAAGACAGCAGGACCTTCTGTTGGTGGGGGTTAGATGTTTCTCCTCCCTCTGGGCTGCAGCTGCATGCTCTCACATTAAAACGTTCACCAGACCCCCCAAAGGCCCCACTTACCACCTGAAAAATGATGCTGTTGGATGTCTGAAACAGAGGAAAGCCTCTGTCAGACCAGCATAGCCATAGTCAATAGCGTTTATCCCTTTAGTTCATGGGTGGGAAATTGCTGTTCCTGAGATCCTTTATCCTGCAGCTGTTAGGCTACGTTCACATCGTGGCCTGAAGTGACCCAGATCCGATTTTCCTGCCTACATGCGACCTGGATCTGATCCTTTCACGGCAGTCTGAACAACACAGATCCCATTTTTTCCGCTTGGCGCTGTGGTCCTGACTCCGATATGAATCTGATCTTTTCAAATGTGACCTGCGTCTGAACGTCCAGGTCGGATTCATCCGATTCATCCTCAGTCATCTAATAACTGTTGGACCAAAGGTATTTCCCACCACTGCTTTACTTTATCCCTTTAGTTTTGTATGAAAAACGCACTTTAAACTACTTCGACGGGCGGGTCTCCCTTTAGTCATGTACAAAAAAACTATTTAATTTCTTACTTTTTGGTGTTTTCTGAAGCGTAAATGTTTATTTTTTGTATATGACTAAAGCGATGTTCGCTAGTTGAAGGGGTTTAAAGTCTATTTTTCATCCAAAACTAAAGAGATAAACAAATCTGACATCTTGTGCATCTGTATTGACTGTATCTATGCTGGTCTGACTTAACATGGGACGGCACCCCCCAAGGCTGCTGAGGAGGATGAGTTCTGGGACGTCCTCAGCTACTAACCTCTCTGGATGACCCCCTGTGTGCTGTTCAGTCTCTTTGTATAAAGTGCAATTACTATTTGATACCCTGTTTAATAACCTATATCCTTATATGCTTTAATACCCAGTGCAATAACTATATCTATAAATATCCATCTATATAAATAGCCATGTAAAAACCCAATAACCCTCTAATTATCCTATTATTAAAACATTTTTTAAAAGACTCCAGCTGTCATATGTGGACACATTATACATAGTGCATTTATCCCATGCACCGTTTTCTTTGGCGCCTTCTTCTCTTTTTGACTTTTTGAGCTGATATAACGAGAACATTTCTCCCCTGGGAGATTAATAAAGTCAATCAATCAGTCTCCACCTAATCTGCTGCTGTTTTATACAGAGGCTGTCTGGATGATGGTTAAGATGCTGAGGCAGGTTGGCCTCTTCATCAAAAAACAAATCAGTTCATCCACACACACACACACACACACACACACACACACACACACACACACATGCACTGGAAATAACTGATCTATATCAGTCATTTCTTCTTAAAATAAGTGCATTTTGTCGGTCACTTTGCTAATGAGAAAAAACTATTTTATTATCTTATTTCAAGTGCATATTATTTAATTCTCTTATATTAAGAGTAAAAACACTCATTCCATTGGCAAATCGTCTTTATTTGCTTTAATTAAGAGTAAATACACTTAATTTAAGAAATATTGACTTATTTCTAGATAATTTTTGCATTTATTAACTACTGACCGACGCCCTTTGTTAGTCTCAGTAACGTCTAAAATCTCCAGGTAAAACAAAGGAATATTTAATTATAAAGCAGGACCAGATTATCTCTCTGATCTCAAAATAATTACTGCTGAAAGCTCAGGGAGAAACTGCTGAGTCATGTTCTGTAAGCTTTGGAGAAATGAATTAATCCCAACCAAACTGTTTCAGGTAGAGTTTATTATTCTCCTCACAGTTTGGTCTTATAAATACTTTCTTATTCCCAAAAACTTCTTTTAAAGGGCTCGTTTTA
>NW_015151954.1:58242-59715 GCF_000732505.1 Cyprinodon variegatus | reverse complement strand
AACGGCTACATTTATATTCCTTTAAAAATCAACACTTTAAAAAACCTTTAGGTTAAAAAATCAACAATCAGCTGGGTTACAAAGTCGGGTTTGTAACCAACGTTTCTTTTCCAGTTTGGGCTGACATCAGTGGATGTGATCTGTTAGACGTTTGGTAAAAACTGCAGCAAGTAGCAGAAAAAAGATTCAAAAGATAAAACAGAGAATGTTTGTTTTTTCTGTGGGTAAATAGGCCGTAACTGCTGCTTATCTAAGATAGATTGTTTATTTAATAACAGCAAAGTAAAGCCTTTTTTCACTTTTTCCTTTCATATTCTGACCTGCAAGCAGCTTTAGCTAATCTTACTGTGACCCCACCCCTGTTTTTATCTCTGCCTCTGGTCCCCAGAGCCCTCAGCAACAGAAGCCCCTCCCGAACAACCTGATGAGCCCCCAGAGAAAGGCACCAGAGAGAAGAGGAAGAGGAAGAAAGAGCGGCATCGTTCCACGCTGGAGGACAAGGAGGAGCAGGGGAGGAAACAGGGTAAAAAAGCAGCTGGAGAAATGAGGAAAACTTACATTTCAAATGTTTACAGAATTTTGCAGCTTCTTTTCTGATTAAATAAACCAGCAAAACAAAATCAAACCCCGACAAAGAAAAGTGTTTCATAGCAGGAAGTTGGTGTTTTTCTTCAGCTCTATAATAAGCCAAAGAAACATGATGTTTTGCAGCAGTAAGTGCTGGTTTGCTGCATGATGATGGCGTTCACAGGCAGGGAAATGACAGGCCCTCCTTTGGAGCTGCAGGCCACGTGTGTCGCCTCCTCCCTCCCTGACCTAAGGAGGATCTGGGAGCTTCATGCATGGAAGCATCTCAGGTTTATGGAGGCATCCCTTTAACAGATGTTTACTCTGCCTTCTCTCTTCTTTTTCACAGTTTAGGACTTTCAGCTTCAAGCTTAGAGATATTTTATATGGTCGACTGACACAATGGAGCATAAAAGGGAGAATAAAAAGAGTTCTTGGTTTTTAAATTTTGTAAAAATAGAAATATTAATAGTGTAGAGTGCCTTTACATCCCGCCCCTTAAGTACAATCATATACAATGAAGTTAGCATCTGATTAGTAGGTAGTCCAGCTCTGGATATCGACTCCATCCATCCTGTGGAGACCTCAGAAGGTCTCCAGACAACTTTATTGGAGAAGTTTGGGTTTAAAACAGCTTCCCAGGCTGTTTAATCTGAAGATAAGGAGAGTGAAGCTGATCCTATACAGACGCATTGCTGTGCACAGCCGCTGGCAGAGCTCTGGAGGAGCTGCAGGTATCCATGGCTCATCAAAGAACCTTAGGACTAGGTGTGTAGATGCTGTGGAGCTCAGATATCTAGCTTTTTGTGAGCGACAGACCAATGAACATGTTTCCGTCAAACATCAGATTAGTTCTCTGCTCCGAAGATGTTTGTCCTCAGATAAAGTGAAAATTAAACGTGTAGA
>NW_015151954.1:54418-55692 GCF_000732505.1 Cyprinodon variegatus | reverse complement strand
ATTTTTTTTTTTATTCTGCATTAAATTAGTAAATGGGCCATGTAGGGACGCTTAAAACGTTCTCGCCTTAATTATTTTATAGAACAGCATTGACAGAAAAGAGAACTTTTAACTTAATCCTCTGAGCTCTGTGAGCGCTAACCTGGAAGCTGCTGCCGCAGTGCATGCTGGGACAGCTGTCAGTCTCAAGAACGGACAGGTCTGCTCTGATGCATGCTGGGTAAATAGGGAGGGGCCAGGACAACATCTGGGGACCTTGTCCGTTCTTGGTCTGCCGCTCTTGTGAATCGGAACAGTAGCAGGGCAGAGGCTGATGACGTTTTTCCAGGACATGAGAACGCACAAGTACTCGAATTGAGAAACGTTCAAAGTTTGATTTCAAACGACCACCATTCCAAAGGGGCGGAGCCGCTCTTCCGGATCAATTTGCAAGGCTTTGTTTTTGGTCCACTCTACGTATAAAGCCTCGAACTCAGCGCTATTTCTCTTCCTGGATGGGAAGAGAAACGTCTTCAAACTTGGAAGCAAAGTCCAGTGGATTGATTTTAACTTTTTTGGACTGACTCTGACCTGGAGGACTGAGAATCCTCACCATCATATTTGTGACAGTGTAATGACAATAGAAAAATCGCTTGAAAAAGGAGACACTGTTGGCGCCATCTGCTGGACAGAGCGAACAAGTGCAGAATGAAACCAAAAGCATTACATTACATTTTACATACAATTACTTTTATTATGAAATACAATCTCTATAGATCCCTGAAATCTCTCTTTGAAATACACTAAAATAGAATAATTTGAGCGCCGTGGGTGACATGGATGACGTGGTTCTGGTTTTAGAAGAATATCAAGTTTTCGTCGTGGTCTGTTACAACTTTCAGTTATTTAAAGTAAAAGATAAAAATGACATCAAAGCCATTGGAAGCAGCTTTCCGAAACCGAAGGGAGGAGGAGCCAGAAAAACAGGAGGCGAGATGTCTCTCCATCGGTCTGGGAATCCTGGACAGAAACCAACGAAGACGACCTGGTTTTGGTTAGTAGATGGGACACAGAGAGCGACGACAACGACCTGCATCTTCAGCTTGAGGGGCTCCATCAGAATCCAAAGGTTTGTCTGTTTACCGACATGGAGCAGCAAAGATCTACAGAGAGAAGAAAATCTCTAGATGAGATGAGGGTTTGGTTGTTTGAGACCTTCCCAACAAGACTTCCCTCCAAAGTATTGAGCAATTCAGTTTCAATCTATTCAGTGTATTTCTATAGCTCCAATTCAC
>NW_015151954.1:44992-53129 GCF_000732505.1 Cyprinodon variegatus | reverse complement strand
GCGTATTAAAATAAGTCAAAGTGAATTAATTCAACTCTTAAAATTATCTTCTTATTTCTTTATTTTAAAGTTGTTTCTCTTTTTTCTGTGTCATGCTCAGATGTCTGTTCTAACCTTCAATGTTTCAGCGGTTGATCAAAGTTTTTTTTCCAGGTGTTAAAAATGCTGACGAAGCAGAACTGAGACAGGTGGCGTCGGAGCCGGTCGATCTGAACGTCTACAATGTGAACGACTTCCCGCTGCTCAGCAAACTGGTGGCTCGGCTGGTTCACATCCTGTGTGCGAGGGTGGAGGACCGCAGCATCTCCAAACGTAGCCCGCCCACCTGTCCGTCCGTCTGTCTGCTCAGACTGGCTGCTTCTAATCAGATTTGATCTGTTGCCTCTCTAGGAATGGAGCCCAGACCCAGTGTGGAACCACAGCTTTCCTTTCCCGGTCCAACCAGTCTGCGCTTTTCCCAGCTTGGATCCAGACAGGTGAAGCTGCACTGGACCAATCCCAGCCAGCCGGTCCAGCAGTACAGAGTGGTCTACCACAGCGCAGCCAGTCAGAGTCCAGAGGAGGTCAGATAGCTGCCTTCTCACATTTAGGAACAAATGCGCTTATTTTGAGAAAAAAATGACTTATCTTGACTTCAGTGTTTCTAACTGCAGACGTTTCTGTCCAGGTTGTGTTATCCGGCGCTGAGTCCACCGTTCTGCTGGATGGACTCTCCTCCCAGACGCTGTATCACATCTCCATATTCCCTGTGTTCGCCAGCAGCGTCGGCTCGGCGCTCAGAGGAACCGTCACCACATGTGAGCTTCATGTTGGTTTAACAGGGCGAGTAACGGGAAAGAAAGGGAAAAAGGTTGATGGAGGATCAGTGAGTCACAAAGATTCAGAAAATGTTTCCTGCCTTGTGTCCAGAGGTCAGGACTTCTACATATCTGGTGACACACGGTGAGAAAAGGTGACGTCTTCTGACTCCAGACTTACCTGAAGCGTTAGATTCTGCCTTCTTATTAAGTCGCTCAAATCGCGTTGTCTTTGCCGCCTGGCCTTGATGCTGTTCTGAAAACCGTCACCTGCTCTGCTGGCTGCGCCAATGAGGTGGAAAATGAAATGTCAGGTGCCCTCTGGGCCACCGTAGTTTGGTCAGGCTAGCTGTTAGCGCACAGCCTGCCAAATGTTGTAACGGCAATATTATTGCCATTACTGTTAATATATGATAGAAATGAACACACTCAGTGATAAAATGTTAAAGGGGATGGTGGGGGGGGGGGGTGTCATCAAGAAGGGAGATGATTTTTTAATGATTTTTTAAGGTTTTTTAAGGAGGAGGGTGCCATTCCCCCTCATCCCCCCTCAGCTGAAGTACTGGACATAGTTCTGGGTTCGTTATGAATTCTCCATGTTTTCGCCCTAAATTGAAAACAATCATTAGAAAGTTCAGCGTTCGTCGGCGTTCCAGGAGATTCTGGGAGGTCAGGCAGACGCTGCATAAACCCTCAAGGTGTTACAGGAGCCAAAGGAACTTTTTCCAGATGCAGAAATCTGATTTGTAAAGCAAGAGGTAAAATAAATAAATGATGGACATGAAGTAAAAATATGTATTTAATCTTTATTAATAACTTGATAAATATATAATTATTTTTGCTTTATGTTTATTTTGATGCATGTTTTGCAAGTAACATTAGAAGTTTGACATTTAGAAAAAGAGATCTTGCCACTTATTAATGTAATAAATATGGTTGGTCTGGTTGAGCCCCGATCAGGGAATTGTTCAACTCCGACCTCCAGGAGAGATTCTCCCAGAATCCAGGGGAGTCTGAGGAGGGACCTGGTTCTCTGGCTCCGTTGTGGATGTGGCTGTCCGTAGCTGAGGCTGTAAGGACTGTGGTGCCTGTTGAGTCAGTGGACGCCGGCAGTAAAGGATTCTATCAAGCTGAAAGAGTCCTATTGAGCCTGGCTGGTTTGTGGGACGTCTGAGGCAGCAAGCAGGAATCATGAGGCCGAGCGTTGCAGAGGCAAAAACTTGAAGAGGCCATGAAGAAAGACCATCAGTTGGCCTCAAAGCGATTCTGCCAAATCGGCAGCGGGGTGGTCTATGGTCGGGGGTTAAAGAGCTCCTACCCTGGGTACCTTAGAGCTCTTGACACACCTCTTGGACAGAGATCTAGGACACTGTGTCGGTGGTTCTCCTGCTCAAACAGGGGGAGTGTTCCAACTATAGAGGGATCACACTTCTCATCCTGTGCAGGACGGTCTGTTCCAGGGTCCTGGAGAGAGTTGGGTTGATGGTTGAACCGTTGCCTTTAGGAGCAGTGTGGTTTTGGTCCTGGCTGTGGAACACTGGACCAGATTTTATTCCTGCTTTCAGCACATGAGTGGTTCTACTGGCTCCCTCCTGCAGAGAGGTCCATTATGCACTGGAGTGGTTCACAGCTAAGTGTGCAGCAGCCGTGATGATCAGTTGCTCTAAATCCAAGGCGATTGGTCTCGACTGCAAAGAGGTTGCTTGTCCCTTTCTGATTGGAGGAGAGCTCCTGCCTCAAGTGGCGGAGTTCAAGTGTCTTGGGGTCCTGAATCCAGCAAGAGATGAGCTGCAGGTGTTGGTCCTTAGACAAGACCCTTCATGCTAATGCCTGCTCTGGGGAGTAGCGGCCTAGTGGTTAATGCATTGCGTTTGGAATCCAGAGGTTTTCTGCCACTCTGGGTTCCTGAGCAAGACCCTTAACCTCACACTGCTCCCTGGGTGGCGCACAATGGCAGCCCACTGTAGAGAGTTCATGTTGTTGCTCTGTACTTTTAATGGTATAATGACCATAAAATATGGAGCTAAATCCGTCTCAACAGATAACATATGTGATTGACACACGCAGCACGACTCACACGAGCGTGCAAGATTCACACGTCGACGGCACATGATTCGCCAAAGTATTTCTGGTCCATAAACAATTATAAATTAAATTATTTAGGTCTTTAAACTTCACTCCATTGTGTGTCAGGTTTTGCGTGAATCCTGCTGAGTGTGTGTGTGCATGTGAATCACTCGTGTGTATTATTGTGAAAATTGAGACTGATTTAGTTCTCCAATAAATCGCTGGAAACATGAATGAAAAAATAACTAAAAGAACAAGATCCTGGAAAGAGTCCATCCATGCCCTTCACACATGGTCTGCTTTTCTCCCCCCCCCCAGTGCCTCTGGCCATGCCCTCGGGCCTGGCGGTGACTCCTTCCTCCTACAGCAGTCTGCAGGTCAGATGGAGCGCAGCTCCTGGGGCTACTGACTACATGATCCTGTACTCTGCGCTGAGCGATGGGGAGCCGGATGACGCTAAGGAGGTAAGAAGTGAAACTAAAACAGAAGCAGGAGAAAAAAAACTTTAACCAGAAAGTTAATCAAAGCAGAAAAAGCTGCTGTGTCTGGATAAAAACAGTCCCCTATAACTAAAGAGCTACTGGATGCAGATCTATAGATCTAATCACTTACTAGCAGTGAGTTCAGCTACCAGTTATTCTACATCAAATGACGCTTCACTGCACTGAAGGTACAAAAACATTAGAAAAGTAGATTAACTACATTTAAGCTGCTTCTTTTAAACCTTTTAACTTCTTTCCAAATCATCACTGTGTGCTGATTACCAAACTAGGATTTATTTAATCGATCAAATTAGATCAATTGTTTATCAAAATCTTCTCTCTCAACAAAACTATGACTTAACATTCAAATTTCAAACCTAATTTTACTATTCGGGTATAAATTAAGACTTTATTCGAAGGCCGAGACGCCGCAGTCTGTTTGGCCGACCTGACCCAAACTATTTACTGCTAAATTCATTTATAATGTCTTTAAAGAGTCATTTCTTAGCAAGCTGATGCTCTATAGATTCTTTTCCAGATCACTGAGCTTTTCCTGTGACACCCTGGAGCCCAGGTGCTTTTTTCTTATCTTCATTTTAGTGAAGCCCCGCCCACCTCCGTGCCTGTCACAGGTAGAAACAGGAAATGACATAGCTGGTTCTGCAAATCCAATAGCAATGTTTGTGGCACAGTTTCTTTTGCACTGGAAATCTTTCATAAAGCTTTCTGTATTTTATGCTGGGTATTTTAATTCCATCTATTGAATCTAATGCTCTAGTCTTTTCTCTACTTCACAGCGAAATATGGCCTTTTTTCACCTGCTGTATATCAGCCAGTGCCTAACAATCCCCTCCCCCCATTGACCAGTGGTGTCAAAAGTACACACCTTTGTTACTTAAGTAGAACTATAGATACTGCAGTTTAAAAACACTCTGGTAAAAGTTAAAGTATCAACTTGACCTTTTTACTCAAGTAAAAGTGAAAAAGTATGTGCTCCAAAAACTACTTAAAGTATAAAAGTATAAAGTAACCTTTTAAAAAACAGCCAGATGCCACTATATGAACTGAAAGCTAAGCTTTAAACTATTTCTAAAAATTCTCTGAGATAGGTCCAAGGATGAGGGAGGTCTGGTTGGTCTCCGTCTCCCGATACGCTCTCGCCTGTGTCCGACCTTTCAGACATTTCAGCATCTTTTTCTGAATCCCACATTGTAGCATGGCATAGACAATTCACGTTAGCAGTTTGAAGAACACCTGCTAGCTTCTGATGGTTTCCTTTAGCTAACCAATGAGTGTTTGCGTTCTATGACTCATCCAATCACACTAGTTTTCACTAGATGTGGGCGGAGCCAATGATCTGCCTTGGATGGAGCACATGACGGGAAATAAAGATTTAGAAACATTAAACCGAAGCCGAGAGTAACGACTAATATTTAGGAATAAAATTCGGAAGATATAGAAAGTACAGATACTTGTGAGAAAATGTAATGAGTAGAAGTCAGAAGTAGGAAGAAAAATAAGTAATGGAGTAAAGTAAAGATACTTAAAAAGTGTACTTAAGTACAGTAACAAAGTATTTGTACTTTGTTACTTGACACCTCTGCCATTGACAGAGGTAGAATAGGTTAGATGCTTTGGGAATTATCTGCCCTCTGAACCTGCTGGCTGTTCATCTGCTGTCTCTGAGCACGGCTTCCTTTTGCCATAAAAGCAAAACATTCACTCAATCAGAATCAGTCATTTTTGTTGGCCACAGCTCAAGATCAATTAAATTAATTAATAACACCTCTGTGTTATCCTAACCCCCCAGCATCGAGTTGCCTCTCCTGCTCCACTCTGCCTTTCACTCTACACCTGGACCTCCGCCATCTTTCTGCTCTTTTGGCGCTAAGCTCAAGGATTTCTGTAAAATAAAACCTATTTTTCTCCCTTCAGCTAGCTAGTGGATGCTATACTTTAAAATCACATTGATAGACGCGTTGCTCTTATCTGGCTCTGAATGGGCGTCATTCTTCTGCTGTTCCGTTCCTGTTCCCGACCCCCCCTCAGTTTATAGTTAATATTTACTCCTGATTTCCCTCAAACCGTTGGTGTCATCTTCCCTTTGTCCTTTTTTCTGTGCGCCCGACTTCTGGAAACCTGACATTCTTAGTTTGCACAGCAAGTCAGTCAAATGAGTCATTGTGAATCAGTCTTTAGTTTTAATTAAGTCTTTGATCTACTTCATTACTTTTTGATTCTTTCAAAGTGGCTCAATGAACTGTCTGTTTCATTTTGGATTATGCTGGATTATGCTGGATTATGCAGTCTTTCTATGGAGCTATCTGTGTTAGTAGAATATTTATTAACCCCATGTTGTA
Organism: Cyprinodon variegatus; assembly: GCF_000732505.1. Classification (NCBI taxonomy): domain Eukaryota; kingdom Metazoa; phylum Chordata; class Actinopteri; order Cyprinodontiformes; family Cyprinodontidae; genus Cyprinodon; species Cyprinodon variegatus. The sequence continues at coordinate 47,423 of NW_015151954.1, read as the reverse complement.
CTACTGCCATCTACACAAATATTTTCTATTCAAAGTGACAACAATTTGGTTTTGTAGTGATACAAAAAGCACAAACTAATACTGCTCTGCTTCTTCTAGCTTCTGCTCCTGAGTTCTTCTCTACATGTGCATCTAGTACATGCACAGACACGCGTAACTTACCATCACGTTCCTAACCATGACCCTAAACCGGGGGTCAGCAACCCACGGCTCCCCTTACGGCTCACTGGAGCTTTTTCAAATTTTATGAAGATAAATAAAGGTGGATTTCTTATTGTTACTTTGAGTAGTGTTTAAGAGGACAAACAAACATACTTTATGATTTCCAGTTTACTTCATAGCCTGTGAAACACATTTCAGTGCGCCGCGGTCCCATGCAGGTGGCTGTTATAGACAAACCAGTGGGTGCAATTCAATTATACTGGCTTGTTTTTGTTCACATAAACTTACCTTATGGAGAGGTTGCTGTTGCAGGCTATGCTTTATTGCACTGTTGCCCCGATAAGGAGGAAAAAGAGGATGTATTGTTACTGTGGTTTGACTCGTGAACTTGGAGGAGAGGATTTGGTTGCCGACTCACCTTTCCATTGAAGTTGTTGTGTCCTTGACTTCTGTCTGTGTGCCGTGGTTCCAGTGTTTGACTGATTCGGTGGAGGGCGGAACAGGGTTTACCCAGAATGTGGTTAGTAGGTGAACGGAGAAACTGACTGCCACTCAGATTTCCTGCGGTACTTGAACGGGTCGTAGTGGAGAATAATCCCTTTATCAGTGTGAAGCTCAAACGAAAATGGATCCAAACCTCCTGTTTGAACCCCAGCTCAGTTTGAAGCTCAGTTGATCCTTCCAGGGAGAGAAGGTCCGAGAAATCCAGTTTGCAGGATGACTTCCTGCCGAGAGGCAAAGACAAAAACAAACTTAAACTCAGGTTGACAAAGCTCAGCTTGACTCAGCAAAAACTCAGCTTGGCTAGAGTACCCTAAACTAGCAAACACTCTGGCGTCAAAGTAGTGACAGTCAGCAGCTTAAGAACACTCCGCTAACGAGGAAACCATCAGCAGGTGTGTGAGGAGGCGGACCAGAACCAGGCGCCTCCTGGTGGAGGAAGGGAGACCAACACAGAAACACAAACACACAGACAGGAGTCCTGACAGTGTCAAATTAAAGGAGTCCTATTATGCACATTTCTATTAAATCTTCAAAATAAAAATAATACCAAAAATCTGATTTCTTTATTGTATTTCTATGATTCCATCGATTCAAGACATCATAATCCATTAATAGCGTAATGGGAGTTAAAGGTAGAGCGAGTCCTTAGAGGATGCAGCCTCTGAAAACGAATGCACCCTTTGACTCAGTGTAGCTGTTTGTGATGTCAGCCTTGCTCTGCTCCCATATTAGTTCACGATAAACAGATTCTAGCTGCACTAACTCTATGTACTAAAATGGAAAACCATCTATTGTCTGTGGAAAGGAGAAGTTCAGTGCAGGGCAGACGGGGGTGGAGCTTGCAGGCTTGCTTCCAGAGACGGACTACTCCATCACACTTTATGCTCTTTATGATGAAGATCCCAGTGATCCGGTCACCTCGGTAGCCCGCACCTGTGAGTGAGTCCTGATACGGATCCATCCCTCTGACCTACAAATGGTTAATAATAACAGTACTGTTTCCTTTTTCACTGTTCCTCCTGGTCCTAAAGTACCCCTCCCAGCCCCGGCTGGAGTTCAGTTCCCGACTGTCACCCACAGCATGATAAAGGTGAGCTGGGTTCCTGGTGCTGTGGACGTCCCGGCCCACAGAATCACCTACAGCACCAACCATGGCAGCAACATTAAGCAGGTAAAACTCTGACTTCTGTGGGTTCATTTGTTTTCTGTTATTGCTTCAGTGATTCCTGTCATCAACCAGACACAGAAAACCAGCCGAGAACTGGACCCAGAATTAGGAGATGGATAAAGATCGTTTTACCTTATAAAATAAATATTTCAAAGCTCCTGTTGCACAGATAATTGGAGAAAGAATGAAAAACATCAATTAGAACAACTTTAAACAAAAGCTCTAAACAAGTATGAAATATTTAATGGGACATTTTCTGGTTAGTAAAATTAATTCCACAGCTGAAGGAAATCTAACAGAAATCACAGAAATATTTCACTCAGATTGTTTTGATAGATCTAGAAAAGGCAGATAGACTTCTTCTAGGGATCTTTCTTGGCCCAAATATAACATTTGCAGTGATTCTACAGTATTTGGGTTTTTTTGTGCATCCTAATTTGAACGATTTACCGGAGAGGTCCGGTCAGCAGGAATAATCAATGGATCATTATTTAGACCTGAAACTAATACGTTTGCAGTGATTTAATGAATATAGATTTAATCGGTAAAAAAAATAAAAACAATAATTTTCATCACAATCACTGAGTCTGGGAGCGG
>NW_015151954.1:42363-43401 GCF_000732505.1 Cyprinodon variegatus | reverse complement strand
ATTGTTTTTAATTTTCTTTTTTTGGAACGTTTACTGATATAAAACCTAAATAAGGGTCATGATAGCAAACCTGAGGACCACCTTTGGGTAACAGTCGTTCTGATGTGTTCCATTCAGCAGTTTAACAGCAGGAATGTTTAGTTCTGGACATTCTGCATTATATTTCCTTTGCTTGCTGTCCAATCACTGCTGAGTGTCTATAGAGCGACTCTGTGATGGATCATAATTCAGCTTGTGCGACATGTTTTGTGTGATTGGTCCAGGTGGAGGTAGAGGGACAGAACTCTGTGCTGGTTCAAAGCCTTGCATCTCTGTCCACATACCTGGTTTCAGTCCAGTCTCATTACCCACAAGGCCTCTCCGCCCCACTCACCAGTAACGTCACAACACGTGAGCCAACATACACAAACTGTCATCCAGACTCTGCTTCTTCTGCTGGAGGTTTCCTCATCACCTTCTCCTCTCTGCCAGTGAAGGTTCCTTCTCCATCGGATCTCAGGGTGACTAACTTCTCAGGCAGTGAAATGGCGGTGCGCTGGGAGGCGGCGGCAGACGATGTGGTCTATTACCTCATTAAATGGATCTCCTTAAGTGAGGGAGATCTGCGACAGGTGAGGTTGGAGCGTTCCATGCTGGCTGACAATCCTCTGGAAACGTGTGTTTGGATCTGATCAGGGACTGAGGTGTTGAGATGTTTGCTGCTTGTGTTTCAGCTGAAGGTGGGCGGAGACAGTAAGGAGGCCATCCTGGGGGGTGTGGAGGAGGATAAGGAATACCAGATCTCTCTGTCTGCTCTGTATGGAGATGGAGCTCAGAGCGAGGCAGTGGCCACTCGATACAGTACCTGTAAGTCTCATTTTTATTCCGGCAGTCAGCTGAGCCCAGATTATAAATGGCTCTGTTGACCAAAAGCCACACATCTTTAGTCTAATGTTCAGCTCTGATCTCCTGCTGAGCAGTGAGACCCTGCCTACTTACCTTAGAAATAAAAGCTGGGATTAATCAGCTATGAAGTGATAGCCAATGAAAATGCTCCTA
>NW_015151954.1:29317-39532 GCF_000732505.1 Cyprinodon variegatus | reverse complement strand
ACCGGATGTAGAGAACAGTCCGGATGTAGAGAACAGACCGGATGTAGAGAACAGACCGGATGTAGAGAACAGTCTGGATAAATAAAATGCCAAAGATTAAATGCTCAGGTTAAAAACATTTTAGAAAATACTTTTAATTTTATAATATTATTCAGGGAAGAGGATTAGGGACACTGTAAAAACAATTTAATAACTAACTGATTATTTATTTTATTTTTAATATGGTAAATACAAAATCAGAATTCTAACTTTTTTACATCTTGAACTCCAGATAAAAAATCAGTTAACTTTTTTTTTCTTTTCAGTGGCCCTGATCCTTTTCTGTAGTTATTTACGTTTTACTTCTGGGCAATCGTCAATACTTTTGACTGAGAGGGAGATTCATGCTACGACCAAATGCTCTAAAGGACCAAAGCAGAGAAAGTCTCAGAACTTTAGGAATCTGATCCTTTATCCGTTCATCATTAAGCTGAAGGTCTGATAATCTCTGCTGCTAAAAATATTTTTTCTGTCTTTAAAGATATGTGATGGTTAAAGACTGGTTCATCCTTTCATGTCTGTATAACTTATTGATCCATTAAAAGAGCATCATTTGGTATTTTGCATAAATAATCATTCTGACATTTTTATCAAATTCGTGTTGAATCATTAGGAGAATCATTTCTAAATAGAGCTGATTTAACCCCCCCCCCTTATTAACCCTTTCCTTTTTTCCCTGATAGTCTGGCTCGTGTGTCTGCGCATTCATGAACTCTGCATTTCTGTTACCAAGGTGTTGGTTGTTCAGGAAGAACAGAGCCGCTATGGGGGCTGGCACAGTTTTACACGGGCCGATACGACTGAGGCTTTCAGATTCAGCCAGTCGGAACCAGAAAGACCGACATGGTGGAATACAGGCCTTCCTCACAGCAGTGGGAAATCACAATACTGTAACCCAAACAAAAGCACAGAAAAATAAAAACATGTAGAGCAGTTTACAGACGTCCACATAGCAGATTATCAAAGAAAAGTCAGTATGTGATAGAAATCTGTACACTGCATGGAGATGTAATGTTAGCAACATTCCCAGGGGCTTACATATTAATTAAAAAGGTAAAGCAGTTAGTTAGTGCTCTGCAGGCAGACCCTGATTGTTAGAATAGCCCCCGTTTGCAGCCAACATCAGAGCACTGAATTTAAGAGGGACGGTTCCACATCTTTACTTTCCACACAGTTGATTAGTAATGGCAGCAAGTTGACGTCACACCTGTAGGCGGTAGAGGAGAAATGGGCGGGGCTTATATAACCTCCCTGACATGACTTCAATAGATTTGTGTTTTGGAGAGCGTGCTCTCATGGGCTTTTCTCATATGAACAAAGAGCTGATATCAAAAACAAGCAACTTTCTGCAGTTTTATCACCTGTGGCCAAACACTCACACATTTTAACCTGAAGAGTCAGATTTCAAGGTGGTGACTCCTTTTACTAAACAAACAACACCAAAGACTGAACCTTAATGAACCTGAAGCACTTCAGACCTAGACTGCTTTAAAAGACAGAAGAACCGCGGCTGTTTGCTCTGATCAGTGCCATGAAGTCTTATTGTCTCCGCTGCACAGCTTGTTGTTGATTAGTGCTTCTGATACAGTCAGCTGTGAACACTTTTTAACAGTAAACCACCATGCATGAGGACATACATGACTTCTAACCATTGTCAGATGAATAAATCAGTTTTTCCAAACAGCTTTTTTGTCAGAAGGATTTCTTGTGTTTGTGTCGTGGGCAGGCAGTGAGAACCTGTCATGTGTTTTCTGTTGCTGCAGTGTCAGGCGGAGGCCCGTCCAGCGTCTCCATCTCAGAGGAAACTGCAGTCAGCATGGCGGTGAGCTGGGTGCCTCCGAACGCTCACGTCCTCCAGTATCGTGTGACTTACGCCCCCCTGACGGGAGCCGAGACCCCGGACAGGACTGTGAGTGGCTCCTCTGAGACCAGACCCATCAAACCCTGAGGTGTCAGAGATCTGTCCTGCATTTAGAGTCTAGAAGGACTGCTATGTTGTCTGCAGGTGTTGGTCCCAGGTGGTCAGAAGCGGGTGGTGCTGGACTCATTACAGCCGGATACACGTTACAGCGTCTTAGTCACCGCAGAGTATCGCAACCAAGAGGGAGGCAGCGGCTCGGCTCAGGGCAAAACCGGTACGCTGCAGAGAACAGCTTCTGATTGGATTAAACAGGATTACAACAGATTAGACTAAAACAGGTCAGATAAGAATAAATTGGAACAGATTAGATTGGAACAGTTCAGACTGGAATGGGTTGGACTTGAAGAGATTAGATTGGGTAAGGTTAAATTACTATAGATTACAACAGATTAGAGTGGAACAGATTCGATAAGAACCGGTTAAATTAGAATGAATTGGGACAGATTAGACTAGAAAAGATTGATTAGAAGAGATTTGAACAGTTTAGATAAAAACAGGTTAGATTAGAACAGATTAGACTAGAAAAGATTAGATTAGGTAAAGATAGATTAGAACAGATTAGATTAGAACAGATTAAAACAGGTTAGATTAGAACAGATTAGATTAGCTAAAGATAGATTAGAACAGATTAGAACAGGTTAGATTAGATTTAACAATCATGTCAAAGAGTGTAAGGCTTCAGCAGTAATCAGAAATTATAGTGAGATTAATTTGTTTACCATGAGTTCATAAATAGAATTCTCCGGATTTAAACAAAAAATGAAAAATAATCTGTGCCCTCGCTCTTCAGTTCAGGAGCCTCACACTGATGAGGAGATGGAGGACGGACCTCCCTGCTTTTGGGGGGGGTTAAACCTTACTTAGACCAACTTTATTTTCATTCTGTATACAGAGAGTGTATACCAAACTAAATTTCATTGCATACAGCTTACAACAGTGAAATGAGTTTGCAGTTGGAGCAGATAAACATTAGCAATATAAAGTGCAGCAGTGATCAGAATGTGAACAATGTAGGAGAAAAACAGTTTAAATAATGGTGCAAAAAGGCATTAATATGAAAAAGTTCAGAGCAAAAATGAATATGGTGCAAAAGCAGCAGAACGTTGAGTTGAACATTAAGTCAGTAGGACAAACAGAGTTGTTTCCTATTCTCGGGACACGCAGCGCTGGGATGAAATGTCTTTAATGGAGGGAAGAGGAGCCCCCATGATCCTCTCTGCTGTTCTCACCTTCTTCCAGTCTGAGGCGCTGCAGCCTCCACACCACACAGTGAGACAGCTGCTCAGAACGCTCTCTATGGTGCTTCTGGAGAAGGTGGGGAGGATGGGGGGGGCAGGAAGTCCAAGCGCTTCTGGGCCCTTTGGACCAGTGAGGTGGTGTTTCCAGTCCAGGTGAGGGTGTCTGTGATGAATGTGGTGCTGCTGACCACCTCTACAGCTGAGCTGTTGATGAGCAGTGGAGCGTGGTTAGGCCGCTTCTTCCTGAAGTCCACCATGATCTCCTTGGTCTTCTCCACCTTCAGGATCAGGCTGTTATCTCTGCTCCACCTCCTCTCTGTAGTCCAGGTCGTTGTCGTCTCTGATGAGGCCCACCACCGTGGTGTCGTCTACAAACTTCACCATGTGATCGGTGGTGAACCTGGGGACGCAGTCGTGTGTCATCAGGGTGAACGGCAGGGGGCTCAGGACGCAGCCCTGAGGGGAGGGGCTTAGACTGATGACATCAGAGGCGTTCTGTCCGACCCGGACTGACAGGTCTGTTGGTGAGGAAGTCTAGCAGCCAATAGTTTCATCGGCTGAAGCCGCCATGTTCTTTAGACTGAACTGTCGCGCTTCTCGTTGCGTCACACCTCAACCCGCCTCAAAGCCAACGCTGATTGGACGTTCGTTTGGTGAACGGCTCCAAATTTTCTTCAACGGAGAGTCTCCAGACTGATTAACGAGTGAAACCTTGAAAGCTCACGAGATCAGGATGGGCTCACGAGGCTAGGGAGTCAGAGCGACAGGCCGCTAATCATTGAGGGAGGCGACCTGAGGCTTCTTTGGACTGGAATAATGGAGGCAGACTGGAAGCATGATGGCACTATGGATTGGTCCAGCCAGGTGTTAAAGATGTCTGTGAGGACACCAGCCAGCTGATCTGACCACTCCTTATACACCTGCCCAGGTATGCTGTGGGGTCCTGGGGCCTTCCTTGGATTGACTCTCCTCAGAGTCTTCAACACCTCAGCTGCATCGATGCATTTGTTGATGTAGGCTGACACAGTCATGGCATATTTGTTGTCATCTGTAGCTGCAGCTTTAAACATGTTCCAGTCAGAACTTTTAAAACCCTCCTGGAGTTTCTCCGTGGCCCCCTCAGTCCACACCCTTACCTGCTTCACTGTAGGTTTAGCTCTGATCAGCAGGGGCCGCTATGCAGGAGTTAGCATGCAGACAGGTGGTCTGACGAGCCGAGGTGGGGGCTGCTCTGCATTTGTCTTTTATGTTAGAGTCCAGAGTGTTCTGTCCCTAAGTCCACATGTTGGTAAATATGAGGGAGAACAGTCTTCCATTTAGCCTGGTTAAAATCCCCAGCAATGATGGAAATGCCCTGGGTGCAGATTGGAGCTCAGAGAGTCTGATAGAGAACACTCATGGCCTCTTTAGCCTTAGCGCTGGGAACACAGCACTGATGCTAACAACAGTAAATTCTCTCTGCAGATGGAACGGTCTGCAGTGAACGGTCTAAAGCTCGATGTCCAGAGAGCGGAAGCTGGAGACCAATCTAGCTTTTTTACAGGAGTTGTTGATGTAAACACACAGCCCACCTCCTCAGGTCTTACCACTGAGTTCGCTGTTTCTACTGGCGTGGTAAAATATGAGCCCCTCCAGGCTAACGGTGTTGTCTGGTATTGATGAGTTAAGCCATGTCTCGGTCAGGATGACAGCGCAGTAGTCACTAAACTCCCTCTTTGAAGAGAGTTCCAGTTCCAGAGGATCTATTTTCTAGTTCAGCGGACATTGGAGAGCAGCATTGAAGGGAGTGACGATTTGTAGGGGTTCGCTTTTAGCTTCGCTGTTAGCCCAATGCGACAGCCGCATTTTTGCCCCCTGTCACGCCATCTTCACCTGCTCCTCCTCCGGTCTGGCTGCTTGGCATGTCCGCTGCATTGTGGGCCTCTGGGCCATGAGCCCAAAGCTACTTAAACATTTAGAGTCCAGAAAAAACAGTTGATGACCGTAGCTCCAGCAGGCAGTGGAGGTCATAAACTAACCTACTGGACCCATGTATAGTTAGCAGGTTGTCAGGAGCGGTGCTCAGCCGCAGCCATCAGGGAGTCGCCGCCTCGGATCAGAAAACTCCAAATAATATTTCCACTGTTCTGCGGTTTATTCAGAGCTGGTAGCTAAATGAAACTCTGGCTTTCCCTCCTGGTTTGATCTGTAGTCCTCCTCTGTTCTCTGCAGCCAGTCTGCGTGTGAGCAGCATCAGCGTGGTCCGATCGGACCAGTCCAGCATCTGTCTGTCCTGGAGGCCGGTCTCTGCAGTTGATGGGTACCGGGTTGTCATCCAGTCTGTTAAAGGTAATTCTGGAAGCTTTTGCCGCCATGTTTCCCTTTTTATCCGCCATGAACATGAGTGTGAGGTCTGGCTCTGTGTTCAGACAAGCTAACGAAGCAGCAAACCGTGGACCGGTCCACCAGCAGTTACTGCTTCAGCCACCTGGAGCCCCAGACTCTGTACCGCATCAGCATGCACGCCCTCCTCGGCCCTGCAGAGGGCGCCGCCGTCTCTATTCTCCATCCTACAGGTGGGAAGTAATCACAGCGCTTCACAGAAGTATTCACACCCTCAAACTTTATAAAACTGGCAGTCTGGTTTCAATCAAGCAGTAAGTGACTCAAAGTTTAGCAAATCCAGAGCAAATCTATAGCTTCAGATTCATGTCTCAGCAGAAGTGGGATTACAAATCCCTAAACCAGCCAGATTAATTTGTTTCTATTATTTTCCAAATTAATCAGATTATTCGATTACTAAAATAATCAAATAGTTTAGTAATTGATAAATCATTAACTTGAGTATAGAGACTGTAAAATGTCCTTTAGATGACAGAGCGACGCACTTAGAGCAGGAATTATACCTAAATTATAAAGAAATATATAAATGTTTTACATTAAAGATGAAAAAGAAATGTATTCTGCTGTCTATATGCTCCATTCAGAACTAAACAGGTGGAAAAGTTTCATCTGGTTTGATTCTGTATAAAATCTTTAAGGAACATTTCGCCATCCAATTATTTATTGATTAATCAAAAAACGATTTAACATTAATCGAATACTAAAAGAATTGTTAGTTTTAGCCCTAATTAAGATTATCCTGGAAACACCAGCATCTGTTTACAAGCAGTTAGAAAAGAATTGTTTGACTGAAAGGGAATTTTTTATATTTTGACATGAACCCATCAGATCATTAACTTTATATCTAAAGCTGTTTATTTCCAGCAGCGGTTCATACTGGTTCCTTTCACAGCTCCAGCTCCAGCCAGGCTCCCCCCCCGGGTGTATCCTGTCCACAATGAAGGTAAATATTTTAATGTTCGTTTGTTTTTAGATGAACATTTTAGTTTTCAGGCGTTGAACAAATGAAAGCTTTTTCTCTGGACTGAAGCAGGATCTGGTTGCTTTGAGCTGCTCTTTGTTCCACATGTGGTCAAAGTTAAAGGAGGAAGTTATGCACAGTATTTCGTACGTTTTTGACGTTTTTCCTAGAAAAAACAGATCAGTGCGCATGCGCAGCCAGACAGACGAAAAAAGCAGATCTGTGGACGGACGTAAAACTGGGAAAAGCAGTGCAATAATTACTTCTTCATGTCTCTAACTACGTTGCTTGCTGTTTGGTATCTTAGGGTTAAGGGTAATTGTATGTTAAATTCTATGTTATTGAATTGTAAGATGCGCAAGGATATCTTGTCTCGAGGCAAGATGTCAAAATACGATGAAATACGACGAAAAAAACGTCAAAAACGTACAAAATTACGGTGCATAACTTTTCGTACAATTTCATACGAACTGATAATGAGAATACACTGGAGCTGTTGTTCAGAGATGATGGAGGTGCAGAGGTTTCCAGCCAGACTTCAGTGACTCCCATGGTGCTTTCAGACAGTCAAAGATCTGATGAAGACTTCAGCAGCTGCTAGAAGGACTAAGCACCAGGTTTGGGGCTGTCGGAGCCTGACTGTCATGCTGCAACCAGTCACCAATCATTTAAACCAATTCTTTGATAAAAACAGACCAGTGTGTTCCAGGCAAACAGGTTTGCTTTCATTCATCCATTTCTGTCACGCTTTACACACAGATACAAACAAACATTCACGCACACACCTTAGGAGGATTTAGAGAAGCCACTGAACCTAACAGTCATGTTTTTGGACTGTGGGGGGAGCCGGAGTACCCAGAGAGAACCCACCATGCTCAGGGAGAACATGCAGACTCTATGCAGAAAGACCCCGGGCCGGGAATCGAACTTCTTGCTTGAAGGCGGCAGTGCTCCCCACTGCCCCACTGAGCAGCTTTCATTCAGTCTGTTTGTTTTTTAAACCGTCATTAAATCTTCTCGCCATCATTTATCCGGTAATGTCTCGGATCTGTCTGTCCTCTTGTCCTGCAGTCTGTCCTGAAGTCACCATCCAGAACCACATCGTTAAAGGTGACCGTCCTCCTCCACCTCATCACACATGAACACAGACATGTTCTACGGAGTCTGACGCTTTCATTGGTGTGTTGGTCAGGTTACAACATGATGGAGGCCTTCGGTCTGACCCAGAGAGGCTACTCATCGGTGGAGGGGGTGGCAGCCGAGCCCTTCGTCTTTAACACCCTCCCCACCTTCACTCTGTACAGAGATGTGCAGCTGACACAAAGCACCAAGTGAGACTTTAGGAAAACAGGCTGCTGCTTCAGGCGTTTCAGCCTGTGTTTGTCTGGCTGATTAACAGCTGATCTGCTCCTTGGATGATAGAAAACTCAGCATGTTGCTGTTTCTGTTGTTTCTTCCCTCCGTTTCCAGGTTAGTCCACCCTGCTGGTTTCTCTCCAGAGCACACCATCAGCATCACCTTCCGGCTGCTGCAGGACACACCGAGGGAGGCCTTCGCTCTCTGGCAGCTCACTGACTCTGACTACCAGCCAAAGATGGGGGTGGTCATAGACCGTAAGTGATGCTCTGCAGAATGTGATGAATAACTTACAGGGGGGGGGGCAACCAGCTGGATAAGCTCCTGTCACACCATGCCGGTTTATCCAGCGTCTGCCTGACGTCCCAGAATCTCCTAAAATGCTGGCAGACGCTGAACTTTCTATGGATTTTGGGCGTGAAGATAGAGTATTGATAACGAGTCCAGCACTTCTGTCCAACGACGGCCTCATTTATGCATAATGCACGGCAGCTTAATGCCCAGGAAATGATGCACAGGCATCCTGAGGGCGGCAGCGATGCGCCCGGAGGCGCCCGCTCTGCATTAAAAGATCATTTTGATGGCGGTATTAACCTAACTGCTGTTTTATTGCGGTCTATCTTAACTTATGGCCCATGTATGAGCATACGCTGGCATACGTCAATACATTTTCAATATGCTCAAAATTTCTCAACATGCCGTATGTGGAAGTGTGCCAGCGTGCTTCAGCATCCTCATAACTTATACAAAACCTGCTCATAACTGATCCAACTTATGCCAGCGTTTTTGCCAGATTTTTCATACATCGGGAATCGGCTAATTGTCTTATTTACCAGCTCAAATTAAGGGTAAATACACTTAATTTGACAATGTTTTACTTATTTTTAGATCATTTTTCTAGAGATAGGGACTAGGTGTTTGGTTATAAATATATGCACATAAATATACTGAAATTAATGATTAGTACATAATTCGTGCTCTTTTCAGAACTAGATTTTGTGTTTTTGGGGGGAAGAGAAAATTATGTCTGCAATTCATCTAAGAGTCTTCAGTGAAATCATACATAAATAACTATTTTAATAAAAACATATTAAATAATTTATGTAGATATTTTTACTTGTAAAGCATTTTTAAATCATTCATTTATTTGCAGAGGGATTATTGATAAAAATAAGTCTTAACAATGGAAAATATGTTTGCCCCAGAACTGAAACCTGAAAGAATTGTATCCACTATAAATGCATCTATTTGTTAGCAAAGGCTGTAGTTTGTCTTCATTTAGAAAACATGGATGTTGTGCTCCTTAATTATCCGGTTGGAACAGTGTAGCTTAAAGACTGAAACCAGGTGCTCTGTGTAGCGGTCGCAGTGAATGCGAAAGTGCTGGGACCCTTTTTCCACCTGGATCTCTGCTCTTTTTGGCCCTCATGTCCCTCCGTTGTTGAACAAACTCGCCCCTCTTCCTCACATCCTCGGCCGTATCTAGACCCACAGTGTGTAGCACAGACCACGCTAAAAATTGAGCATAGATCAAAAATGTCTGCGTCAAGCTCAGTGCGACACACTGCTGCAGGAGAATAACCAGCCCTTCATCCTGAGGTTCTGGCGTCTATCCACCTTCGGCCACCCCTCAACGTACATTGGTTATTGCCTGGCCACCCTTATAAAAACTTCTTGCTATGCCTCTGTCAGACTACAACTCTTACTTTGGGAAAATGTACTAAACCTAATTTTTTTTTTAGTTTTTTCCATTATTCTAAGCAGGCCAGGTGTTCAATCTCTGCAACAGGAACCACAGCACTGAGCGCTGTGTTCACTGCTTAAAGTATACCTGTCACACATGCAGGAAGGACTCACCTTGGGTTTGTAGAAACTGCTAAATGGGACAATAGTAGCTTCATATGTAGAGCTTTTCCTTGGGTGGAATAAATGTTACTGCTATACTGAAATCAGACTGTTTGTCATTCTCTAAGCTGAAATGTTGAATGACATGAAAAGGTGAGAACAGACAAAATACAATTATTCTCTACGTTTCTTTCACATAGTTTAGTTTAGTTTAGTTTATTTAGGATCCCCATTAGCTGTAGCAAGCTACAGCTATTCTTCCTGGGGTCCAACAACAAAACATGAAATAAAAAAAAAAAAAATTACAAATGAAATAAAATTATGTGGACATTAAAACAACATCTCCCATAATCTATACATATACATATATACATACACACATATACACATACATATACATACCCATATACATAAACAGAAACAATCCAAACTTATCAAAACAAACTACAAAGCACAGCAAGTGAAGAAGACAG
>NW_015151954.1:25853-28157 GCF_000732505.1 Cyprinodon variegatus | reverse complement strand
AACCACGAAAATGGACCCGCAGGGCAACCATGTATAAATATTAGTGCGCATGCCCAACATTTCGTCGCTTATTTTTGCTTTGGTACGACAGCGCCACTTACAGGCGTGGCATAGATTTTGCAGCGTTTTCATGCATTCGTGTGGACGATCCCATTTATTTTACGTCTCCGTCTTTACGGCAAATGTTTTGGAAAATATCAGCGTTTCGTGTTCGTTTTGACTTCGTGTGGACGGAGCCTGAGACTATGAGAGAGAGAGATTTTAGATTTTAGCAACTCATTTATTATCAATAAATAATCAACATAGTATCACAAACTATGTAGCAGAAAAATGCAACAAAAAGAAAAAAATATATATTACATTAACACTTTTCCAAAAATAATTTCTCCTCCTACCACTCTACAAATTACCTTCTCATAACTCCAGATGCGACAAAGAGAATCTGAAACTGATCTGTAAAAATTATATTCAAGTATTAGCCTAGACTTCACCAGGTTAATAAAGAAGGAAACCAAGTCAATATTCAAATCTTCCACCACCTTCCCCTACTTATGTACACGGCCATTTTAGCCTGTCCCAACAATAAATTAATCAATTCACATTTGCTCCTTTTTTGGCGTCTGAATCTAAATCTAGAAATAAATCCGTGTTTAGTGAACATTTCTCCATATCTGTTGAAAATAGTTCTGAAAAGCACAAAAAGAGCCGACAGACGAACACAGTCAGAAAAACAATGAAACACTGTTTCTCTCTGTTCACAAAATGGACATTTATCTTCTACAGGAGGATTAATAACAGAAACTAAATAATTAACAGCTACAATACCATGAAGGATTCTCCATTGTTAATCTGCATGTTTGTTTTTTTTCGTTAGAGGAGGCTTAAACAACAATTTCCATTCAGGTTTGAATTCAGGTTTTAAGGAGAAATGAGTTTTCCATACTGTGTCACTGCGTCCATTCAGTTTCTATTGATTGAGAGTTTTAACAGTCATTCTATAGAAAACTTTTCCAGAAGCTCCTTCTAGGGATATTCCTTTATTGTCCACTGAATCCAAAAAAGGGCCAAAGCAGTTCTTTATCCCAGGAAACAGTCTGAAGGATGGAAAAGGATCCAAGTGATTTGGTGACACAGAACCCTCATGATAATCAGCCAAAAGTGAACATTCATGGTCACTTAACTTGTGCTTCCAGAAGCACAAGAGCTGAGCGACAAATCGAACAGATTTTATTCCCAAACAGGCAGCGAGCGTAACAGGATCATCCAGCCGAGGTCCAGCCAGCTCCACCACCCTCCCAAGGCAATACACTTGCAGTGTGGATCAGTCTGGGGCAGGTTGTTGCCCCCCAAGTAGGAGAATCCAACAAACTCCCAAACAGAACCGGTTCCTGGAGCAGCCAGTGTAGAGACTCAGCCTGCTGCTGTCTCTCCTTCCTCAGCAAAGACCACAGAGAAAATACTCCTGTAAAAAACTGGAAGAAGAGAAGAGTTAGAGTTTCTAGAGTCCATCAGAAAGAGACGCAAATCCAGACCCATGCCACCGAATCTCTGAAGACTGCAGCACGATAACCTCCTCCACACCAGATCTGCAGGTCCTGTGAGCAGTCTCTGAATAAACTGAAAACGAAAAGCAGCACCTCTGCTGGCCAGGTGGACCAGGCCTTGACCACCTTCTTCTCTCTGCAAAAACAGGATACTTTGAGGAATCCAGCGAAGTTTATCCAAAAACATCAACCAGAACCCTTTGAACATTTGATAAAACTGGAAGATCAACACACATCAGCCGGTGCCACATGGTGGAAGAAACTAGGTTATTAATGACAAGAACTCGTCCTCTATATGACATTTTAGGTAAAATCCACTTCCACTTCAAAAGTCGACCCTTAACTTTATCCAATACATTTTCCCAATTTTTTTGCACAAACGTTTCATTACCCAAGAACACAGCTAAATATTTAAGGCCACCCCTTTTCCACACTAAGCCTCCAGGCAGACCGAGCTGATCCCCCAACCGGCTTCCTACAGTTACAGCCTCACTCTTTCTCCAGGTTACTTTTGCAGAAGAGATACAACCAAAATAAAAAAAAATGTTGACTAAAACATCAATATCTTCCTGTGTGTTTTAAAAAAAATATCAAATCATCAGCATAAGCTGACAGTTTTAAAGAGACATCACACCAGGAATAGAAACACCACAGAAATCTTTCCTCAGCTTCTCAGAGATGGCAAAAGTACTCACTTTCCGTACTTGAGTAAAAGTACAGATACTTGTGTTAAAAAATACTCTGGTAAAAGTGGAAGTAC
>NW_015151954.1:21637-24186 GCF_000732505.1 Cyprinodon variegatus | reverse complement strand
ATGCTTAAATGAATATACACCATCTAATTTCACTAAAGATAAAATATAATCTTTAGAATGACACCATGTATACCGTCTCTGATTCCTGTTGAAAGCTCTCCACATGCTGAAAGGTCAGAGGCTGCAGTCAGCTGCCTGAGCCTCCCAGACGATTCAGTATGAGGCTCTAATCGCTCCATTCATACGGGAAGCAGATTCCACACTATGACAACCCACCACTCCTCCTGCAGCTAAGGCTGCTTCCTCCACTGAACAATTCACTGCCGGTATGAGTTTGACAGCATGCCGACGTGTCAACTGTTCAAACTCTGCACCGCCCTCCTCAACCGGCATGATGCCAAAACGCCAAACCGAGCCGGTAGCAAAAGCTACAGAGATGTTCTGTCAGACCATCATGCCCAAAGTCAATACACATTCACAACACGTCAGATTTACGGTTATCCCTTCAGGTTTGTACGAAAAAACAATTTAATTCAGATCACCATATGCTTCAAAAAACACCAAAAAGCAAGTAATAAATAGTTCTTTTCTGTACATGACTAAAGGGAAACACGCCTGTTGAGGTAGTTTAAAGTTTATTTCTCGTACAAAACTAATGGGATTAATGGGTTTGGACTATAGGTATGCTGGTCTGACGGGGTATGCTCATCTGACAGGAGCTGGTTAGAGCAGTACAGCAAGCTTTGAAATGATGACAAACAGTCTGATGTTGTTCACAGCGTCTACCAAACACCTGATGTACTTCAGTCTGGACTACAGGGGAGAAGTTCAGCAGCTCACCTTTGATCAGCCACAGGTCCACAAGATCTTCTATGGAAGTTTTCACAAGGTGAGATGCTCCAGAGCCAAACCTTCATCAGATCCTTCCACAGATGGAGATGCTCTAAAAGGTGATTTAATGGGTGAAAAGTTTGGTTCCCCCTGGAAACGGAGCTACTTCCTGTTCTTGGTTCTGGCAGGTCCACCTGTCTGTCAGCCAGGTGAGCGTCTCCCTGTCGGTGGACTGTCAGCCTGTGGGTGAAAGGCCCGCCCGTCCTCTGGGGAACCTGCCGACCGATGGATTCGAGATGCTGGGCAAACTGGTGAGAAGCAGAGGACCTAACAGCGGCTCCGCCCCGGTACGGCTCCGACTCCTCCTCCCATTCCCAGTCTGTCTGTGAAGGACCAGAACAACCTGCTGGTCCTGCAGGTGCATCCAATGCTTGTTTTTCTGCCGCTGTGTCCAGTTTCAGCTGCAGTCCTTTGAGATCGTCTGTAACACCAGCTGGGCGTCCGCGGACACCTGCTGTGACCTTCCTGCAGCGGTAAGTGCTGCCTCCATCTTTCCTTTCTTGATTGAAGGGCAGCTTTCCGTGTGAAATAAGGCGGACTGACCCTGAGACGATGTTTCTCCTCCTAAAGCAACATTCAGCATCAGCAGGTGACATTAACCCTTTCTGGACTCTTTCTGTCCCAGAGAGATGAGGAGAGCTGTCCTGCACAGCCGTTTACATGTTCCTGCTCCTCCAACATTCCTGGGGCTCCGGGTCCTCCTGGACCAACCGTATGTCACCTCCGCTACTTTCAGCCGTGTCATAAATAAAGAGGCATATTTCTGATGATTAATAAAGTCTGTTTCCTCACAGGGGAGACCAGGTCCTCGTGGAGAGAAGGGAGATAGGGGAGAGCAAGGCCAAAAGGTGAGCTTTCAGGTTCCTTTCTTCATTTAAGTAAATTCACTAAAGTTTATCAGTGATGACCATCAAGTTTCATATGTTATAAAACTCCAAGAGGAGTAAAGTAAAGTCTGCTTAATGTTTCTGGGTACATTTCAGTCCTATAACCTTAGATATGTTCCATGCAGTGAAGCCATAAGAGCAGCCATGTTTGAAGCTGATCCAGTAGAGATGCAAACTATCTGTAATGGATGAATATGAAATATAATGTTAATATGTTGGATTTTATACTGTTAACATTTTAATGGATTTACCATTAAAATAGTTTAGGGGATTTCTGAGTGGTTTGTATGGATCCACCAAACCATTTCCTATAGTGCACTGGTCTACCTTCTGTCCCAGTTATCCCATCATCAAGGACAGACATTTTGTCCTGATGGGAGTTTTTACAGCTCAGCTTAAATCTTCTGCTGGATCACAGCATTAACTCTGTTAGAGGAGCTGCTTTGCTCTGTTTCACCTTATGCTGATGAAGATTCCATCATCCAGGTCAGAGTCAGTCCAAAGAAGTTAAAATCAATCCTCTGGACTTTGTTTCCGAGTCTGAAGACGTTTCTCTTCCATCCAGGAAGATTTTTCATCCAAAATGTCAGAAATAGCGTTTAGTTCCAGGTTTTATCCAGCAGCCCAACAAAGCCTGGTTTTAGTTTAGAAAACATGCAAATAGAAACGGATGAACGGGTCCCCCCCTTTGGAATGGGGGTCGCTTGGCTTCTTTGTTAGCCTGCAATGCCCCATACCTGTCTTCTGTAGACCAGGGGTAACCAACTAAAAATCAGCGGGGTTCGAATAAAGAAATTCATCAACCAGTAAAGGTCCAGAGACATTTCTGAT
>NW_015151954.1:11765-20682 GCF_000732505.1 Cyprinodon variegatus | reverse complement strand
CAGACGTCCATCCCCGTGAACACTGGGACGCAACTCAATGGGAAAGGAAAGGATTCTGGTTTCAACCGCTGCGTATATTAGCTGCGACATATGAATCAAGTAAAAATTTGATTGACAGATGACTGTTGATATATGATTGGCCTAGTTCAGGTGTTCAGGCTGACGTAGAACTAACTGGCCTGCAGAAGATAACGGGGAAAAAAAAGAGATTTTAGGACAGGATTTTTTTTTAAATAGAAATTTTCTAACTTTTGGGACAATACAGTCTGATAAAGATAACATTTATATACATATTTAAGCCAGAATGATTTGACATTTAAATATGATTTCCCTTCCACTTTAAGTAAACATACCAGCTGATGGCGTTGGAAGGTTTTCTCTCTTTTTCCATTGGACTTTTCTGTAGTATTTTTCAGTGCAGAGCTGCACTGCTGTCAGGACTGTATCCTTGTAGCAAGAATCCTCCTGCCAGGAGTTTGGGTGTTCTACTCCAGCCTGGTGACTGCAGGTTGCTCCTTAGGGTCAATGTGGGTGTTTAGAGGGTTTCTTCATCGTTTGTGTCTCTGTGCTTTTCCCTGCTATCGACTGACAGTCTGTCCCTTTGCTTCGGTCGCCCAAAGATTGCTGGAGAGGAGCAGCTGAACTAAAACATGCCAGATTAGATTCTTTGAATAATAATGTGATCTAAAAGTCTTTGGTGCTGCTGACCAGCTGAATGTGTATGCTTTGAATCCATGTTGCTCAGTTAGGACGTTCACCTAACTGAACGGTCAACTAAATGATCTGAGGTTGGTCAAAAAAATAAGTATTTTCTTGATTAGAAAAAGGTCATGGAAAGAAATTCAGCTGTTCCTACATCAGAGATCACAGAGAATCTTTGATTATGAAGAGGAGAAAACTGGACAGTAAGAATTAAAGCTGCACAAACAGCAAGGATGTAGCAGTTCTCTGGTAAATGCTCTGATTAACCGTGGAGATTTAAGTCAGTGAAAGACGAAGTGTCATGTTGAGTGGAGGTTTTTGAGGACCTAAATGCAGAGATCAGGAGGCAGAGGTGAGTTTTCTAGATTTAATCAGGTAGTCAAAGGCAGCAGAGGCAAAAATACTGAGAACCAAAATACAGATAAAATCAGGGAAAACTCCTGTGGGGAGCCAGAGACGAGGAAGCAATGAGGAAGTCTGGTTCTGCTGGGGGTTTCTTCCTGTTCAAAGGGAGTTTTTCCTCTCCACTGTCGCTACAAGCATGCTTAGTGTGAGGGATTGCTGAAGAGTCAATGAGTCGATGCAATCAGCTGGTTTTCCTTAGATAGAAAACTTTGAATCAATCTGACTGGATGATCTGGTGAACTGGAAAGTGACCTGAGATGACATGATGTGAATTGGAGCTATAGAAATAAACTGAATAGAATTGAATTGAACAAAACAACAAACCAGCACTGAGTGACTGCAGAGGTGGAGTGTATATATTGGGAGACTGAACCAAGACAGGCTAATCATCAGAGGGGAACGGAAATAAGCACAATGGGGAAACAGATAGAAACTAAAGAACTCAGTACTGGTAGAAATAGACTACAGAGAGACAGAAGACGAAGAAACTAAAAATAAACCCAAGCAGAGGGCAGAACCCTGACAGTAAGCAATGGAGTAGCATTTTTTCATCAGCATGTATAAATATTTATTCAAAATGACAGGAAGACATCAGAAGCATCAGCGTCCAGGTTAATCAGACGAAGGATGACCTGAAATGGGACAGAAGGTTTATTTGAATCCTGAGCGAGATCAGAGCAGCAAACTCTGACAAGGTGAGAGCTAAAGGACAGGTGGGCTGGTCAGAAGGGGGTGTTGGTGGTCCACTTTGAAGGCTTTGGTGACATCTAGTGGCAGAAATTGATAATTGGATATTCTGCCCACTTATGCCAGCCAGCATCCATCTGTTAGCTCCATCAGTTAGAGCAAAGCTCTGAGACAAACCCTGAAGTTCATTTCTCCTTGTTTTTACTGCTCGGCGAATGTGGAATATCTCTGTCTTCCAGTCCCTGTCTCAGAGGACAGGTGTGTCCACTCAGCAGCAGGATGAGCTGCAGCGGGAAAACTCAGTGTCTCTGCTGGGTCAACCTTCGCTTCTCCACTCAACTTCCTTTTTCAGGGCAAATTCTGACTGTATGTTGTTAGCCTAATCTGAGGCTGTTTTTATGCCGACTGTCAGGGGGAGGAAGGCCCCCCAGGGAAGCCTGGGTTCCAAGGGGGTCTTGGACCTGTGGGCAGCGTTGGGCCCCGAGGCATAGCAGTCCAAGGCAAAATAGTAAGTCCTGCTTTACAGTTACTCTCTGATGGTGACTGAAGAACTAATGATGGAGGATTTGGTTTGGATTAATAAAACACCAATAAAACAATTTTCATGTCTTTCTAACACTGACCAAACAGGGTCCACCAGGAGCAAGGGGGGAAAAGGGAGATCCTGGGAGGCCTGGTGTCCAAGTGAGTAATGCTGGGATTCTGTTACTGTTCAGAAAACACTGATTATTTCTGTATTTATGGTATTTACATAAAATATGAAACATCAACAACATGCACACTGAAAGGTTTCCTGTCTGGCCTTAAACTTCTTCCTCTGTAGGGTTTACCTGGACCCCCAGGTCCAAAGGGAGAGGAGGGGATCCCTGGCCCCCAGGTGAGCTCCTTCTTCCAGGGGAAGGTACCAGGTCCTCCAAAAAAAGTAAAAAGAAGAAATCCGACTTGGTTTCCAAGTTTAAAGACGTTTCACTTCTCATCCATGAAGCTTTTTCAGTTCAGAATTAGCATCGAGGTTGAAGCTTTATATAGTAGCCCAAAAACTTGTTTTGGCTTAAGATGTTTGTTTCTTCGGGGCAATTTTCCAGTCGTGCTTGAATTTTTTGATCGGGCCGACGTTCAGCCTGGTCGTGAGTCGTGTGGTGTACAGGGGGTTACGAGCGGCGATCAGCCTCCCACGACCGCCTCACGATCACGTAAGGTCGGGAGAATATCAAACATGTTTGATGTTCTGACCGTCGTGGGCAAATCACTCAGAAGGCAAAGAAAGATTCTTCTTTTTCTTCTTCTTCCTCTCAGATGTAAGCCCAGCAGCATGGCAGAGATACAGTTCTGTCTGTAAAATTGACGGACCGTAGTACCACCATTCTTCAGCCATTTTCC
Source organism: Cyprinodon variegatus (assembly GCF_000732505.1). Classification (NCBI taxonomy): domain Eukaryota; kingdom Metazoa; phylum Chordata; class Actinopteri; order Cyprinodontiformes; family Cyprinodontidae; genus Cyprinodon; species Cyprinodon variegatus. The sequence goes on along the minus strand of NW_015151954.1, from coordinate 17,508 downwards.
AAATACGTCGTTGCTTTTTCTTTTTTAGGACTTTCAGCACAAAGTTGCACAAATTGCCAGGGTAGCTACATTCACTATAGTGAGCTTAATATTCCTCTTCTATTTGTTTGGCTTCAGGATAGAGAGCTACAGAGTAGTGCTATCTCACTGCAGAGCTGAGTCCTACCTGGTTTTTAGTCGTACAGTGTGAGCAGGTAGATCGCATGAGAGCGTCGGGCTGAACATAAATCGTGAGCTGTGACTCACACTGTACGACTAAACCCTGCGATTAGTCGTACAGTGTGAGCAGCAGCCGCGTGCAACGATTGAAAAAACATTGCACAGTGTACGCCGGGATTTATGAAACATGCAACCAGAAGAACAGGTGTGCTCCTTAGGAAAGGGAGTCAGTTTGGGTTCTTTGGCCTTTAGCCTTCTATACCCGATACTGGTCTACGCCTCTGAAAGGGGGGTCGTTGGGGGCAATTATTGGCTTTGTTGCCCAGACGAGATGTTTTGTCTCCTGCATGGGGGTGGGGGTTGAAATGATAGTGGAAAGGAATCAACTCTTTTGCTTCATTGTAGGTTTTTTAGAGAGCTGAAACCTGAGTCCATCCACTAGACTTGGAAACCGAGTCCAGTGGATCGTTTTTAACTTTTTTTGGAATGACTATGACCTGGATGACTGAGAATCTCCACCAGCATGCCAGGTCCTCTAGCAGAGTGTTGTCGGTACCCCCCTCTCTATGCCTGTCTCTCTCTGTGGTTTTCAGGGCATCAGAGGCGTGGAAGGAAACATTGGCTCCCCGGGTGTCACTGGAGCCAGGGTAAGACAGAGAAATGTCCCTGCTTCCTGACAGCTTGGAAATGTTACCCAGAACACAGAAGATGAAAACAAATATTTGATGAAATATGCAATAAAAAACTCTTTTTTTTTTTTCATTTTATTTCTTACTTTGAGTTAGAATAATGAATGAATGATCAGCCTTAAATATGCCACTTTTAATCAGTAAAACCAATTTATTTAGTCCTAATGGCCTGAAATAATATTTTTTAAATTTAAAAATAGATCTACTAAATGGACATTTGATCAGTTTTCCTTTTTTTTCCCCCAGTGTGATAAAAAAACTTGACTTTATCTTAAAGGCCTCAGATTTCCCCAAAATGTCTGTTTCTTTCTCTTTTTGTGTTTCCACTGAAACATTTTCTGATTTTCAGGGTTTTCAAGGACTTCCTGGACACCCAGGACTCATGGGAGAGAGAGGACCTTCTGGACCTGTTGGACCAACAGTAAGACACCAAACAGTCCAGCCTGTCTTCACATTTGATCAACTACAGGTTTACACTCACGTATGTTCAACTTCACAGGGTCTGCCAGGAAACAAAGGGGAGCGAGGTGAAAAGGTGGGTAACCATTAAACCAAACTCTGAGATCATGCTGAAAGAATCATTATTCAGTTTATCCTGGACCTTTAAAGGTTACATGGTGAAAATGTCTTTGAAAAAGTGCTTGTGAGTAGATAAATATGGCGCACCGTGTTTCATATGTTGATGTGTGAAACTGAAAGCTTTTCTGTTCCAGCAGAGTAACCTGCAGCTAAAATGTTTTTTAATTTTAATTTTAACTTTGGACTTTGTTTCAATCACTTATCAGCTTTAAGGTTTTTTTTAATATAAAAGTGATAACAATTCTAACTAATATGCAGTCTTTGGTGGATGGTCAAGAGAATTTCGGTGGCGCCGGCCCGAGTGTGTATTTTCCAAAACAACAATGGAGCGTCTGCAAGATATGACGGTCACTGAGATGGATCTAGAGTTGCTAGACATGGAAGAGGAACAGGTTCTATAAACGGAGTTGGCAAAAAGACCGATTAACCTTTCTTCGTAGTTGCTCATTGTAGTTGTCCCTCGGTTTTTAAAAATGACGCGCCCCGGTACCAAATCGTGAAGGACGACCACACAGACAGCCGGAAAGTCATACCAAGAGGATCTGCTCAATCCTTCCATGGTGGAAGAAAAGACGGGGTGTTTGGGGCTGAATTCCTTCATCACCCAGGCTGAAGTTACAGAGGTGATCAAAAAACTCCACAGTGGCTAGGCTTGGGGTGGATGAGAACTCCCCTCAGTACCTTCCAGCTCTGGATGTTGTTGGGCTGTCATTGTTGACAAGCCTCTTTGACATCATGTGGAGGTCGGGGACAGTGTCCCTGGATTGGCAGAATGGGGTGGTGTTTCCCCTGCATAAGAGGGGGTACAGAGGGTGTGTTCCAACTATAGAGGGACTTCTCAGCCTCCCCTGGAGGCCTATGCCAGAGTCCTGCAGAGATCTGCTGATTGTCGTACCTCGTCTTCAGGAGTAGTGTGGTTTTCGTCCTGGCCGTGGAACACTGGACCAGCTCTTCACTCTCTGCAGGGTTCTCAAGGGTGCTCAGGATTTGCCCAACTAGTCCACATGTGATTTCTGGACCTGGAGAAGGCATTTCATGATGCCCTGTTGTGGGGCACTTCAGGAGGATGGAGTAATGAGCCCTTTACTAACGGCTGTTAGGTCTCTGTACGAGCAGAGCAGGAGTATGGTCGACATTGGCGACATTAGGTCGGACCTATTCCCAGTGTATGTTGGACTTGGTCATTCTTGGTCATTCGGGAAAGCCTCAGCGTAGAGCCGCTTCTCCTCCACATTGAGAGAAGTCAGCTGGCTCAGACATCTTTTTTCGGATTTCCCTCGGACGCCTCCCTCAGGAGTGACCAGGAGACGACCCAGGACATGCGGGAGGGACTATGTCTCTCAACAGCTGTCCGAGGAGAGGGAAGTGCATAAATATGCAGAGTCATTATTCAACCCTTCACATATTCAAGAAAACTGTTACATTTCATTTCATCACAGTTTCCTTACTATTATTAAATGTAGGCAATTGGACCATAAACTACATAATAAACCTATAATTTATTTATAAATCAGTCAATAAGTCACTGGCCTCTTGTAGAAAAACCACCTTTAGGAATAGTAATCTGTTAAATGTATGAAAGACCCATTTCTCCAATTGTATTTTTATTTCTTATATGAAGCTTTAAATTAAATGAATAATCAAACTTTTTTTCTGATGCCAATAAAGAAATTTAGAATATGGTCTAGGTTGGATCTTACATTCTCCAACATAGACATTCTCGGCTTTACTCGTCACACACCTTAAGGCTTCAACGCTGGACACCTTTAGTTCACCTGATTTCCATAGAATGAAATGAGTCATAAAATGCAGAGAAGTTTGTGTTTAAGCTGTTTGTCTGCTTTAGTTTAGAAATGTCTGTTTTTCTTGCAGTGAGGTTCCTCTCAATGGTTACCAGAAATTTTACTCATTCAAGCAATAATTCATACATACATTAGTGAGGTAAAGGTAAAGCATACGGAGCTGTAGAACTACTTCTAAAAGTTACTTTTTCCAAAAAAGTTACAAAAGTAACTAGCTGAGTGAAAGTAATTTCTACCCACCCCTGCTAACGTGGCTAAAGCCAGGCGTACACTCTACGATTTTTTTGCACTTTTCGGGCCGATTCTCATGTGCGAATTTTTTCCATCGGGCCGACTTTCATCCAGATCGTGCATCCTGCGTGGTGTAGCTATACAAGGAGTAACGAGGGCCGATCAGCCTCTCACGATCAGCTTCCGATCAGGAATCATAAGGTCGGGAGAAAATCAAACATGTTTGAAATTCAGTCGGCTGTTGTGAGGTGTTCGTGGACAAATCCTGCTGTTGAGGCAGAGCTATGAGCCGATTTACCAGAACCTTGAGCAAACGACGGAGTTCTTGTTCTTCTTCCAGACAGATGAGTCCGACCAGCGCCATCTCTCGGCGCTGAGTCTGAGCTGTGGTTTTTGGACGTGCAGGTAGATCGCATCAAAGCGTCGGTTACACAGTGTGAGAACAAACATCATGAGCTGTAAACATTTAACCTCTGCGTCTTCATCATACAATTTGAGTTGTAGCTGCGTGCAACGATTGAAAATATCGCACAGTGTATGCCCGGCTTTAGCTAGTTGGCTAGTAGCCCCTGGGCCCGTCGCTGCCTGGCCTCACTGCTGGTCAATGTTCTGGTTCTTCACAGGGGGAACCTCAGTCTATGGCGCTGATCTACCAGCTGGTCACACAGGCCTGTGAACAACTGGTTCACAGTAAGTACTGGTAAACAGGGCAGTGGTAATGCTATCATCTAGCTAGCACCGTGATCTATTTTGGTTTTTAGTCAGTGCAACATAAAAACGGAGGTCTTCTTTTCCAGAGGAGGTGTTAAAGCTTGATTCCTATATCAATGAGATCAGTCGAAAACCTGTTCCTATTGAGGAGCCAGTTGGTCCCCCAGGGGAACCTGGCATTCCAGGCTCCAGGGGCCCACCAGGTGCCAGGGGGAACCAGGGGGAAGTTGGCTCAAGAGGGAGACCTGGGAGGCCGGGATACCCAGGAGAGCAGGGTAAGGTCTGATCCGTCTCATCAGATCTGCTCAGCAAGACCTCCTTTTCAGTTGATTCTCTTTTCTCCTTAGGGAGGAGAGGAATTCCAGGAGAAAAGGGGGATCCAGGAAATAATGTCCAGGGACCCTCAGGAGTCAAAGGGTTTGCAGGTACAGATCTTTGACCTCTTGGTTTACTTTATGACGCCAGAATCCAACAGATCATCAGCAAGCTGCTATGATCTGACAGGCCTGTGTATTCTATGTGTGCAGGTCCTCCAGGGGAGTCCAAGCTGGGGGACCCAGGTCCCAAAGGAAACGATGGCAAGCCAGGACCACCAGGGGTCCCCGGGCCTCCTGGTCAGCCAGGAGAGGTTGGACCTGGGGGGGTTTGTGACAGCAGTGGAGGCTGTCACAATGCTCCAGGACAGACAGGTTAGCTGCTGGGAGCGGATGAGGAATGAAGTCTGGATGTCTGGAACCTTCTCTGCAGTCAGTAGTTTTATCCCGTTTTCTCTGTTTGTGCTTCTTCATCCAGAAGACCCTTATTATGGCTACCAGCCCTGAGGCGGGGAACCAAACGATGAACAATAGGGTGAAATAACTGGTTCCTTCAGAGCTGAGTGAGAGCAACATGAAGCTGCTTCAGCCGTCGCCTTGGTCCAGTTTGAAATCACTAACCTGTGATGAATCAGAGAGCTGTCAGATGAACGCCGGATGATACAGTTAGCACTGAACGATTTGGTTTGTTTTTCATGTATTCATGCACTGCATCATGTACCGCCTTAAACCCAAGAATTTCTCTTTATTTTCATTTGAACCATTTTGGCTCAGAGATAAAGACTAAACTCTGTGGTATAAAAGGATGTTTCTTCCCACATTATATTGAATAATACTGTGAGAGTGCATTTATATGTACAATATTTTTAAATATTTTTATAGTATTTGCTGTATCTTTCTAAATTCACGTATATTTTATTGATTCTGAATTTTACCTGAAAACTCCTGTTTACATTTTTATCATGTTAAGGTTGATAACTTTTTATGTGTAACAGAAAAGATGTTTAAGTGTTGAATAAAATCCAGAATTATTGTTAAAAAGTTTTATTGTAATTAGATGGATTCAATTCAATTCTATTCAGTTTATTTCTATAGCTCCAATTCCCATCATGTCATCTCAGGTCACTTTCCAGTTCACCAGATCATCCAGTCAGATTGATTCAAAGTTTTCTATCTAAGGAAAACCAGCTGATTGCGTCGACTCATTGTCTCTTCAGCAATCCCTCACACTGCGCATGCTTGTAGCGACAGTGGACAG